>NW_027105238.1:120486-159077 GCF_000696795.3 Halyomorpha halys
TGTTCTCGATCAGCTGATATGGACCTGTCAGCTGACAGTCCGTAACTTATATATATATATATATATATAATGTGTTAAAACACTCGGCTATCGTGGGGGATTTTATAGAATTGATAGTTCTGGGTAACCCCGGCCAGTGGCTCTTGTACCAATATTGTAACCCCGGCGCGAACCTAGCCCAACCTCTTATAATGCCACGTGGCAAAGGAAGGGCACTAAATATGTATGTATATACTACCAAAATGGTGGTTATGAAAATTATATGTATATGATGACTACGGTTAATGTTTTGACACATGTATATTATCAGTGAATAATGATCCATACATTGTATCCTAAACCCTCCAATCTCCCATCACCACCCATGAAGGATAGTGCCAAAACTAGAGGGTTAAAATAATTTCCACTAAAGCACATTTACCCTTCGTCGTAATCCCATGACCTCCTGTCCCACTTATTCCTGTCGAACAGATCCATTACTTAGGACTAAATCTGGACAAACGACTGACATGAAATCCTCATACAAGAATGAAAAGACACATTTACATTTACATTTAAACATTTACTAGACAAAAAGTCTAAACTTCCAATCCATTACAAAAGTGTGATCTAAATGACTATAATAAGGCATATCTGGACATATGGAGTTGAGCTTTGGGGCTCCATTAAATCAACGAATTCCCCCCGAATACAATTCTTACAGTTCAATGTCCTTCTTAAAACACTAAATGCTCCTTACTTTTTTACAAATAAAGTCATCCATCAGGGCCTCAATGTTCCTTATGTTGGCCAGAACCAGTTCTATCATCCTTCTATGATAAACTTCCCTACCACCCAAACACATTTGTGTCTAACCTTCTCCTTCATTACCTAATAATCCTCCTAGACATCTGAAAAGAAGATGTCCTCGAGTACTTCTCCTCTAGAAATGTTATTGGAGTTCTATCAATGGGTAGATTCTCCACAAGTTTGTATCATGTCATTTTATCACTAACAGCAAATTTACTTGTTGTATATATTTTTGTACAGTTGTAAATTATTTAAAAAAATTGAGAAGTTAATTTGGTTTTATATAAAGTGCCTAGATTTTTAAAATTCTTATTGGCCAGAGCTCAGGTTATTTTTTTTTTAATTTATATATTTTATGTTCATTTTAGAATCTTCAATTAAATTGTATTTGATGAATGGAAGTAAATTACTTTTTTTATTTTATAATAGATATAAGAACCAAAGGTAATTGATAGTTCTAATTTTTTTTTGTTATCTTAACATGTATTAGATAAGTTTAAATAAATATCGTTTGATTTAAAATAAGCATATACTTCCTAAAAAGACTCGAGGTAAAGAAAGCGAAAATTCTCTGAAATTAAATTATATAGGAAGAGTTCTTTGAACATGTTTTTTCTCGACAAGTTGGAAAGTGTTTTCGGTGAAAACAGAACAGAGTTAGAAGGGAAGTTGAAAACTGATGCGATGAAGTTCCCTTCGACAGGGGGATGGATGGGGAGGGGATCAAGGGATGCGAGAACTTGAATAACAGGATGAGGCTAGGTAAAGGCCTTTCCATGTCGTGCAACTTTAGAGATGATCGCGTCTCGATAATAATAGTCACTAGTTTCTGACATGTAACTTACACAATACTTAGGTAGGCCTTAAGTGAGTTTCATTCCAGTAATAAAGAGAGAAATCGCCAATTCTGCCCAAATACATCGGATAAAAAAACATATATTAGCAAAGATATAAAAATTTATTTTCTACTTTTTCTTTTTTCAAACAGCAATTAAAAATAACATAAATACAATATTGTAAGAAGATAGTGGTGGTCAATAAAGGTATTGAAATAGTAAAAGAAAACTATTTATTTTTAACCAACGTTTCGCCCCCCTTTACAGGACTAAATGAAAAAACAAAACAAGATGAAAACATTATATAATTGACAAAACATTAAAATAAAAACATAAAAAAAATTGTTATATTTATAAAGTATATAAAAAATTATAATAATAACAATATAAGGAAATATAAATTTAGGTGGACTGGAAACAAGTTCCTAATGCATATAACCAGGTGTGGTAAATAAAAATCTAAAATAATAAATTGTAAATGAGTACTAGTTATAAATATAGTAAAGTGGTAAAACATAAAAAGATATATGATTTCAATTTAATTTTCATTACATTTGTGCAACGGATTGAATGTGTGTTGCGGATCACTTGAGAAAGGGGGTATGGGAGAGTGGAATAGGGATTGAGGACAAAAAAGGGAAAGAATAAAAAGGAAAATGTAATATAATTTTGTGTAGGAAGAAGGATATAATTTTTTTAAAAAAGTAATATTTGAAATATCCATATCCTATATCCCATATCCCTATTTCCACTCGTAACTGTAACTCGGCACTAACAATTTTTTTCCCAATAATAATAAAAGAATTAATTTATAAAAGAATAAAAAAAATGTTGATTTTTGGGAACAGAGGCATGAGCATGACCAGCGCACTACCCGACTGCTCCCGCAACCCGTTTGCCAGAAATGGAGGGGGATTAAAAAAAAAAAAAACTAACATCGGCGAAACCAAAAACTACCTAAAAGCCTAAATATTACAACATAAATTATCCATAACTCCCCATAACCAACTCGCATCCAAACTCTCTGAGCATACTATGACTTTAAACCATAATTTTGACTTTGAAAAAGCCTTCATTCTTACTTTTATCCTTTTTACAAATTACTATATCTCACCTATGCCATATTTGCTTCACCTATTCTTTTTATTTAATTTATAATCTTAACACTTTCTTGAGACTGGTAATTTTTTTAAAAATAAATAATTTAATTTCTATCCATTTCAGTCTCAAAACCTTTTATTTTTCTTATAAGTCCGACGTTTCGGCCAATCCGGCCAACTTCAGGGACAATCTACTTAATACAATTTTGGAATTATATAATTTAAAAACTCTAACTCCATGCAGAGTTTAACAATTCAACTTGTCACAACTCACAAATCAGGTTGTTGTAATAAAGTTTTTAAGGAATAGTGACAGTGATAAATGATTTTAATTCTGGTTTTAAGTGAATATTGACTAATTAGAAATTGTTGTTTTGACGTGGGCAGAATAGCCTGCATGGAGTTAGAGTTAGAGAACATCTACCAAAGCAGATGATCCGTCCAAGACGGACAAGTTTGCAATGTCGGAATGGTAATTACGTCGATACATAGCACTGCAACGAACCAGGCGCTCTTGGACCTACGCCCCAAACCGAACTTATAGTATAAAGCTTAAATATTTCATAGTAAATAAAATAGAATAAGAAATTTATTTTATTTATTTAAGAGATATGTTTTTCTTAATCAAATTCCGTTTCATAATACTGAAATGATGAAATCGTAGATAAGTAATAGGAACTAAATATTTTCACTCCTAACACGCTAGAGTCTCAAATATTTTTTTAATAACCTAGATGATTTTAGATTTTACATCCATTCTTTGATATGAAATATTCATTATAAATTTAGAATTTGGACTCATAAAGTTTTCCAATATCCTTTCTCTCATCCGAAGCAGAACTGAAGCTAAACAACAACTGTGCGACACAGCCTCCTTTATTAGCGGTTGGAGAAAATTTGTAAGGCCGTGAAGGAGAGAAGAGCTGAATACTTATCAGGCTATAAATCTAGAGCGCTCTCCCAACTTCGCTAGGGGGGGACTCCTCACGCCGAATTTGGTAGAGTCAGCATAACTCTCTGCTTCTACTGCTCTAGGCTTATCTCTCTACTACTCTCTGGTGTTGTTTTATCTAAAGACTTCTGTACACCAATAAGAATTTTTTTACTATTATTATTATTACTATTATTTAATTATTAAAGGATCATGAAACTACAGAAAACCTTGCTCGTACTAATGTTCATTCTTATAAACCGAGACAAAAACCTCAGCCTCAGGGAAGTAGCTAAAAGACCTGTGAAAATTTAGCAGGGAATTAAAAAAAATAAAAAAATCTTAACCTCATTTTTCAGGACCATGCTCAACCTCTAGGTTTCTATCCTCCCCTCTCCCTCCCAATTTAGGGTACCCAAATAATATACTCCATCAATCAAAATTTACACAAGCATGTTGTTCAAACAATGTGCTGTTGTAAATCGGAAATAAATGCTCTTAAAAAAATGAGTACATTGTATTTGAAGATAGAGAAACCGGAAGTGTAGCTCAAACAAATACAACATAGTAATAATATTCTTAATCAAAGTTTTTTCACATCAACATCTTACTAAAAAAGTCAGGAAAGAATTTTTACTTAAAAATCAATAAAGTATGGTTTGAAATTAGATAATTATATAATTTTTGACATTATATAATATTTCAATATTGAGAAATATAAAATTCTGTCTTTCTTGGGAGCTTCAACCATTGTCGTTATCGCTTCAGTAAGAGACCTTTCATTCAAATCCTTTGAGGACATGGCCATCCCCAATGTACGCTATATGTTGTCACATATCCCTAAACTGCAGAGTCCAAGGATCGGTACACCGCACTAAATGGCTTCTGAGCTGCTTAACAAACCTCCGTGGTAAATGAACAGTTTCACATTTTTGTGAGCTAAAACAAACGGTGTATTAAAAAAAATTAACTAAACTGAATTAGGTGAATGGCACAATTCTTCCTCATATAATTAACAACGTTTCGGGAAATATCTCCCAACATCAGGTTGCTATAAAACCAAATTCAACAAAAACCTATAACATGCGCTTACAACACTACTAATATCTAAAAAATTAAAAACAAGAATTGATCAACATAAGATCAATTGTAAAAATATAAAAAACATCAAAATTACAACATTGGCACAACATAGTATTAAATACAAACATCAGTTTGATTTCAATAATCCAGAAATATTAGATATAGTTAAGAATAGTAGGAATAGAAAAATAATAGAATCAGTACATATTACAAAAAACATTGACAAAGCAATCAATTATAAAACAGATACAAAAACTTTAGGCACAAATTATATGGATATTTTAAATAAATTAACTTTTTAGTTTTTATGTGGTTTTATATAATCTAGAATTAATTTAGTCATTTTTATTTGCTATTTTATAAATAAATTGTTTATAATTATAAAAGAAAATAGTTTTTTTATAATAAAGAGAAAGAAATGGTTTTTTGAAAATTGTTAATTTTAGTTTAATTGTTCATCTTTGTGGTAATAGAGTTAAGAGATAAGTGTTTATAATCTATATGTGGTTATCATAATGAAAGATAACCTCCAGGAAGGTAATTATTCTCCTAATAATGTATAATTGTTAATAGTAAAAAAAAGTTTTTTATCAATTAAATGACAATAATATTATTAAATATTAGCAATAATGACAAAATAGGAGATAATTATACGTTATGTATAAAACATTTTTATCAGGTAAATAGTTTTGATGTATATATAATATACTAGTAGTGTTGTAAGCGTATGTTATAGGTTTTTGTTGAATTTGGTTTTATTGCGACCTGAAGATGGGAGATATTTCCCGAAACGTTGTTGATTATATGAAATAAATTATTGCAGTTGAAAAAGGAAGAATTGTGTTATTCACCTAATTCAGTTTAATTCCAGAGACTCTTACAGTAAAATATCATAAAGTTTAAAAATTAACTAACGTATTTATTTATTCTATGCACTATAGTATAACAAATATTGTAAATTACGTGTTAAACAGATTTTTTTATTTTATTGAAAAAATATATAATGAAAATTAACTAGGTATTATGGATAGCTATTAAGTTGCTGATTCTGTTAGTATATCCATGATTGATATAATTGAATAAATAACTATCAGTCATAGCAGGACTCGAATTCGGGCCTAGAATATAAGAACACATTATGAATTTCATTCCTGCCAAGAAAACAACAGTTTAAGCTGTCATGGGATCGGTAAAGATCGAGTCGTCTCGCATTTCCAGTTTGAATTTGAATTTTTCTTTAGTTATTAATAAAATTCTTAAATATATTGTATTTATCCTTTGCTAACATTGAAAAAAAAATTTATTTAAATAAACAAAACTGAAGGTACTTTTGAGTGATATTTTTTGAAAATTCAGCACTTACACCCAGTTAGATTATTTCAATGGCGAGAAAGCCTATCATATAAATTCAATGGAATACATTCTTTTTTAATTTTGATGATATAAATATTAATTTTTCCATCATTAAATTAATTTTTTCGTTTTAACGTTATTCTGATTCATATTAGTTAATATGATTATTGTTCTCTCATTATTTTGGTTACATCTTTCAAGATGGCCCCTGAGTCCATACGTATAAATACATAAAAGAAACTTACACAAAAAATGCTCTAATATGTAAACTTTTATGGGAAAATAGTCTTTCTGGTCTATCAAAAATGTGCAAAAAGGTTTTTTTCCAATATTAAATTGGATGTGGCTGAAAAAAACAACGCGAAAGTGAAATATTGAAATCAAATTATTAGCCTTGCTGTGCATTTTTATGACAACTTTTTCATCTTTACGAACAAATAGTACAACAACTTATACATTCAAGTTAATAAAAAAATTAAGTTACATTTTAAGTTAGTAAAAATCTATCTTGAACAAGTTTCGGAAAATAGAATTTTTCAGGTACCGCATGTACGGAATACTATCAAAAGCTGAGTCTGGAAATTTATTTTCTTCATGAGCTTTATATCTGAAAAACTTAATAAGTGATTTAAAAATTAAAAAATAGTTTTGAACATATATTTTACTTATCTACCCATAACTCGCTGTAATTTTGTTCCGTGTTTTATACTGAGACACGGTGTATAAACATAGTTTGCATTTCACACCCTTAGACTACGCCTATGGCTAGTCTTTCGCGGCACACTTTATAGATAAAAAGTAGATCCTATTTGCTGAAATATTGGCCAACCCTCTTCATAGATATTTTACGGATTTTATTTTATTAATATGAATTTGATCAATAATTTCTATTATGACACGATACGAAAATAAATAAATAAATACAAACTATGTTTGTAGCGTGTACATAAGATTTAAAGATTTTTTTTTCCTCTTTTGGTGATTGGAATGACATTTGAACATCAACATTAAATTGTGTTGGTGAGCTTTGGGACCAACCCTCAAATCCTAGTTTCTAATCTTGCATCCATTTCCATCTTGACAATCCTCCGAGGCGCCTGAAAAGAAGATGGCTACGTTACCTGCTAATGTAAAATGTCATTAGAGTGCTACCAATAGGTAGTTTCTCTACACGCCTGTAACACTCCATTTTAACTAAGATCAAATTAACAGAATATATTATATAATCTCTATATATAGAGAGAAATACTTTATCTATCTATGCTGCCTAAACACATCAGGTTGCTATCTCACACAGCATACTTATCAATCCGTAATCGGACATATATAAATTACACATACATGGTATAATCAGAAAAAAAGAGATACAATAATAAGATATAATAAACAATTTTTTTCCCCTACAGTTTCCTTTTACAATCAATTTCGGTCTGTACAACAAATACAAATGTTTCAATTCATTCCTATTTTTCTTTCTCATTTCTGCTCCTCCAATTTCACAATTTTTTAATTCACCCGATCAACAAATTCGCTCTCCTGAATTCACCCTCCTAGATCCTCTTCAGTGACCCGCTAAATAAATTCAATATTAGACGGTAATGTGAGATCAGATCATCATTCATTGTCACAGCAGTAGATCAGTTTAACAAAAACAAACCAATAGATACATTTTACGAGAATAAGACTAACACACAGATTAAAAGGAAAATATAATAAAAACCGGTTACAGGAAACACTTGAATGGATAAATAAGTTATTAAAAAAAATAGTACTAATAAAATAAAATAATTTAATGAATAAACACGTTAAAACACACAAATAGAGAGGTCAACATATTAAAATAAATAAATAAAACAAAGAATAATCTCCGAGCTAATTCCTATGCAGGTGTATGATCCCTAGGGTGTGCAAAATAATATTTTCTGCCAAGATCGCAATATCCCCGATGCTAACACCTAGGCCTTCTAAGAAGCTCCTTGTTCCGCGAGATCCAAACCAGAGGCTGTTTGAAAAAAAGAGGCTAAAAAAAGAGAGCTGTTGAATCTTTGTTATTACTGGACCGATTTACGTGGGGCTTTTTGCTATATGTTCCATTTCAACGTAGGAAGGTTTAAAGATGATGAAAGCATGACATTTTTGAGTAGAAAAAAATTATAAACAGAATTAGACGGTAGTTAGTAAATTAGTTCGGTAAATTTTGTTTTCAGAAAAAAGAAAACCATATTCTTTTTAAGGGTTGTTCCAAACTACTAAATACCTATTTTGGAAGAAATTAAAAATCATTCATTTTTCACTTCGATTCCATCCGTGCATTCCCCCCCCCCCCCATTTTTCATATAATCGTTAACAACTCCTCTTTCTTTCATCTGATTCTCATGTTAATAGGGCCGTTGGAAAGCTGAATGTCTGCTCTTATAGCCGAAATCAACAAAAGCTATATTTGATGCTTTTTTGAGGGCAAAATGTGGGTTTCAAATGAGGGAAAAAATCTCACGTTTTTATTTGATATCTCCGGTTCTAATTTGTCTTTGTGCCTTTTGGTGAAGTTTTTAGAGCCTTAAACAACTGCCAAGTTTGGTGTAGATCGGTAGAGTAGTATTGAAGTTATTTTTAAAATTACGAGGCACAGGGAGAGTTTTGGTTTTAAATCTGTTTATGTTTTCCGTAATATACATAAATATCTGCTCTTTTAACATTAAGAATGCTAAAAACGAATGTCATGGCATATATTGGTTCAATTTATGTTACCGAATTATAATAATAAACTATACCTACATGTTTAATTTAACTAAATACAATAATTTAAATCAAACTGTCATAGTATAATTAAATCTAAATACATCCTCAAATATAGCAATAACGAAGCATTGCCGGGTTAGATGTATAGAGTATATAATAAAGATATTGAAAAAAAAAAAAAATTGTGTTGGAGGTTTCTTGAGATATGGCCTCGAGAATATCTCATATAGAAATATTCTTATAGTGCTAAAAATGGGTAGTTTCTCTACATGTCTGTATCACACCATTATCTGAGATCAAATTTACCTGATGTATTTTTATGTAAATACAGTAGTAAATGTCAATTAAAAAAAAAAAAGAAAAAAAAAAAGGTTAGTATTGACCAAATAAATTTAATAGTTTTCCCTCTTTCCTCTGAGCCTCTATAGAAGCCCTGCCCTACAAATATTGACCACCTTCCATAGAAGTCATATCTCGGACGAAGCTCTAAGTCAGGAGAATGACTGCTCCGAAGTGGGACTTAGGGGCTAACTTGGAGCATCATAAGTCCCCCTAACTTATCTCATTAACCAACTCCAACACACGGCTCCCCTTTCCCCGCTGGGGCAAAAACTGAGCTTGGGTTTTAGAGGATCCATTCCAGACATCGTCCGATCTTAGCCTCCAAGTTTGTTCAAGTCTTAGTCCCAGGATTGGAAGAAAGCCCTACTTTATCGGAGCTAAGGTTTTAATCAACCTATCCCTATCCCTCGTTTTAGAATTTCTTTTTTATTAATATATTTTTATATTGTAATATTAGATTCTGTCTTATATTTATAGGCAATGTTTATAAGGATCATAGAGCTCCTTAGATAGTTTCCTGTTCCAAATTTTCAAAAATAAAACTCCAAATTATATTTACGATATCTTTATGAAACAAATTCCTATTCCAAATCACATATTTAAAAAAAATAGCAATTTCTCATTCCATTCCATAGAAAATCTCGAAACCATAAATCATTTTTAATTAGCAGAATTCGTTTATGGAAGGAAATCCTAGGAAAAAATCAAAATCACACAATGTCAAGTCACAAGGATTCATTTTGGATATGACGTGGATTTTGCTTCGTGTTGTCAATAGTTTTAAAAATGTTTTAAACTGTATAATTTTCCTATTTCGTTGAGAAAAAATGTTTTTCTTTTTTCTTCTTTTTTTTGTTTGTTAAAGAAAAATATTATTTTGTAATTCATTTGTATTTATAAGAATATTATTTTGTTTATTCAATATTTCCATAGAATATTATATTGTACATTTTATATTGATTTAAGAAGATGTTAATTCAATTAATAAGTATTTGAATGAATGCTATTTTATATTTATAATATTTCCTATACTTTATTTTAAATAATTTTTAAAAAAAAATTTTCTGGTTTTCTTTTTTTTTTTTTTTTGTTTTGTTTAAGAAGAATTTTACTTTGTAATTAACTTGTATTTATAAAAATATAATTTTATATACTTAATATTTCCAGAGGGTATACATTTTTATATGGATATTTATTTTATATATATGGGAGCGCAGAGGCACCATGGTGAGGCACGATACTAATTCCAAGGACCCACGTTCGAATCCGGCTGATTAAAGAATTTTTTTCTGTTACACTGTAGCCGTGAGTCAACCCTGTGGGTTCTAGAATCCTCCTGGGGTCCGCTCAGCCTCATGATGTGAGTGAGTACCCCTAATTGGGTAAAAATGTGATGATTGAACGTGATTCTGACCAAATCACCTCCTTGCACAACCGTTGGTCTAGTAACTGTACTTCCTTACAAAGTACTAAAACCTTGACCCTTCATGTGAATGACCTTATATTTTTGTGTTATTAATTTTTTTTTCTTTTTTGTTGAAGAAGTTAACATGTTTATGAATATTTTTATTTCTTGTTCTTGTTTTCATGTGTAACTTATTTTGAATCTAGAAACCTAAATAATTTATATTGCTCAATGAGACTCTATAGACTCAGAGCGTGACATGGTCATATTGTAAATTTTAATAACCAAAACCAATAAAATCTCTCTCTCTCTCAATAAAAATTATATTAGTATATTAGCATATGAAATGCTTCCACAATTATTTTTAAATAACAAATTTTCAAAAAAAGATATATTTAATTTTGACAAAAAAACTCCTCAATTAAGTACTAAATTTAAGGCGCCTCATGGATTGTATTTTTGTTTTATTTTTATAATTCTTTATATTTCTTTCTTTTAGAAATCTGCGGAAAAAAGGCTATTTGTAGGTAATGAAATTTCACTTAAAATAAAAAAATAAATGACATATGAGAAAATGTATAGTTACCAGTTTTATAATATAATACTATGTTGGAAGACTTTGGTAATATGGGTGTATGTAGAAAACTGTATGCCATAATAAAATTTAAAAAAACAAACTAAAATAACATTTCTAAAGAGATGAAATATAGAGGACACATTAAAAGAGGCTATAAGAAGAGACCAACTACAGCAAAATGGCGGGAGGTGCTGGGCCGACGGCGCCGAAGAATACAAAGGAAATGCAATCGGTCCAAAGTGATACATCACAAAGAGATAGCATCTCCTCCTCTCCTCCTATAGTTCAATGCAATTCTAAATAAGATCTAGGAGGCACTCGCTGACTGATGTCCTCCATTTTATAGGCCTATCTCTTAGCTCCGCCTTCAAGATCTCACTATTTATATTCCTTCATTTTGGAACAAGTTGAGGAAGAGTGGGCGGAAGGAGGAGGGGAACATTTATTCTTTTGAGGAGACTTATTGTCGATTTTATTTATTTACAATACTTTTCAGTGGGTAAAGTATCTGAAGTTGTGGTTACAAAAGGTGTAGAGATTTAGACACACAGAGTTGACACTACATAGCCAAGGTGTAGTACAAATAATGATGAGTGATGGTTCCTCTACTTCTGAACCAAAGCCCTTTCATCAAAAATCACTTTTCGCCAAATACCTTTGAAGATTTTTCCAGTAAGCAAGCAATACATTTTGTATAAAGTCTCCGTTCACTGCCTTTATATTTGTAAAGTAGTAAGTAAACATAAAAAAAATTAAACATTTACATGAGGTGCTTAGTTCTATTACAATCTTTTCAAAATAAAGTCGTAGGAATCGCAGTAGATGCTCCTTGGTTTGTAAGAAACAGCTAATTGCATCGGGAATTACAAATGGAGACAATCGAGGATTACATAAAAAAAAAGTTCACGAAGTTCCACTCATAGTTACCGACAGTTAAAGGAGCAGTGACCTACAACTTGGGAAACCCAACCACAACCCAACTACTGAAGCCT
Organism: Halyomorpha halys; assembly: GCF_000696795.3. Lineage (NCBI taxonomy): Eukaryota > Metazoa > Arthropoda > Insecta > Hemiptera > Pentatomidae > Halyomorpha > Halyomorpha halys. The sequence goes on from NW_027105238.1 coordinate 132,634, forward strand.
AGGCTGCTGCTGGACATCCTGTTATAAATTCTATATTTATCAGTTGTTTAATTGTTACTATAAAGTTTTATTTTATCCTAATTTCTTTTTTTTCCCCTTGATGTTTTTCTTAAATTCACTTCTTTTTTTTCGCTTATAAGGCAATTATTTATTTTGTTAAATCCATAAATGTCACTGTTTTTGTTATCAACTTGACTTTTATCTTTATCTTTTATTAAGAAATATTATTTTAATATATATATTATATCTTTTTTTTAATTTATAACATTGTATATAGTTAGGGGGTCTGTTGTATGAGACTATACCCCCCATAATCAATTGTTAAAGAGAAATGTTCCTCTTACATTAACTATGAAAGGTTACCAGGCCGATCTGGTATTAAAATAATAAAAAAAAGGTGCTTAGTCCTGGGGAGGTTGCTATAAGTGAACAATTCTAATTGTTAAGTATATTGATAATATATTACCAATAATTTACAAAAATCATATAAATCTGGATTTTCTCTTTAGGAAGTATGGTAAGTCAATTATACAATTTTTTTGAGGTTAATAAACTTCCAATTTGAATGTAATTTATTTTAAATTAACATATTGTAGCACAACGTTTCGGGACTATTGTCCCATATTCATGTACTTTCAAACTTCAAACAACAATAATCCACCATAATAACAATCTTCATCCATATGTATTATAATTCATACAATTATATTCACCCCATAATTAGTCAAAATTTGAATTTCATATAAGAAATCATGTCATATTTACATTGCTTTACACTGTTCTCACTTATATTGGTGCATTCTTTACTTCTCTTTAGCACAACCATTACTCTATATTTCTTGCTACCTCTTTGGACCTTATCTCATGTCCAATGTGCTGTTTGGCTACCTTCCTATTTATATGTCCTGCTTTGAATTTTAAATTAAACTTAGTGATTTTTTTCTAAACCCGTTTATTTTTTCTGATTTTTTATGTTTATATTTTGAGTATATTTATAATGTCGGCGTTATGTGTATTTAAGTGTTTAGGTCAGTTTTGTAGTTTTGCTGTGTTTTGTATGTTTTTGCTATGTGTATGGCTTCCAGAAATCTTCTGCTTTTTGTGTTTTGTGCTGTATCTATTATTTTAGGGTTTTCAAAGTTAAATTCATGGTTCAATTTTATGCTGTGGTAGGCCAGAGCTGTGCAATTTATATTTTTAACGTTTCTACAATTGGTTGCATATTGCTTGATTATAGTTTCCAGCTTTTTAGATGTTGCACCAATGTAAAAAAAAATTATTAATCATATAAATCAATTCATTGAAATATTAAATTCTAAATCTAAACTCAAATTTATATATGACATAAGCTTGTGATTGAAAACGTTCAGTGTTATCGTCTTTACCTAGGATTCCAGTCCGGTTCTTGCCTTTATTTTTCCGTCTGACTTTGCTTTGACTAGTCGGATTTTAATTTTTATTTAAAATTAATTATTATATTTCCTTATCTACGTTTATAATTAAAAATTAAAAATTAATTAGTCTGATCAATGTGAATATACCATTACGTTTTCCACATCTAATAAGCTAATCACTTTTAAGTTTTCTGGTTAATGGTATATGTAAAAGCAAAATTGAAAAATTAAATGAAAGAATAAAAACATTCTTTCATTTAATTTTTCACTCCTTTCTACTCCTTTCTACTCCTCCTTATACTCCTTTCTACATTGTGCTTTTCATATTTTTTTTAAACTTAAAATTTTGGTAATTTTAAAAAGTCAAAAAATTGAATTCCATCCTTCATCATAGGAATATAAAATCATTTTTTTTTTTACATAGCTCTTCCGTTGTAGACAAAATTTTGGGTTTTCAATCAGGGTAGTTTAGATTTTTATTTTTTCATCAATTTTGTTCAAACAAGGTTAGATAAGGGTTTCATCTGTCTTCTCCACGCTTCTCTTGTGCCTCTGCTTTCCAGATGTCTGCATGCTATTCTTTCGCATTTTTATTGATTCTATTTATCTTCTGTCTCTGGCCTCTCACGTGATCTCTTGCCTACCATAGTAGAATTACACGACATTGTTGTGTAGAGGCAACCTGATGGATTGCTTCGAGCCTCACGTCCCCATCCATCTTAACGCCATTGGCTTAATTAAACTTTACTGGTAAATTATTGTTGGATTTCGATGGTTTAAACACATTTTTTTATGGCGCTAAATCTAGTCTCCAATTATTAACTGCGAGGAAGATAATGTACATTGTTTCTCTCCCGTAGCGAATACTAGCTTCTGAATTATTTTTCTAGTCCATTCCTCCTTCCCATATCTCCTTATTATTCAGACGGCGATGTCCTCTCCCTGTGATGATTGTTAAAGGATGAGACGCGGCTCCCAGTCCCCAAAGTATTTAAGTCCTGTAAGTCCTGAGGCTCCTGCGACATCTCTCGTTAGAGAGGTCCTCCCCTAATAGCCAATCAGCCGATCGCTAAGCGCTCTGGAGTAGCTCCCTCAGGATGGACGTGTTGTGAATCCTCTCTGTTCGAGGAGGACCTCATCCTAAAGGAAAACAAGGATAAAGTAGGACTCGAAGCTAATGGTCTGCGAGCCTGTTCTAATCAGAACCCCTACCTCTCCTTCAATTTGTCTTCTAAGTATTTTTTTTTTCTAAAAAAAAGAGAAAAGATGTGTATTATAGTCCGATTTTTTTTTCTCCTAGAAAATCGTCTATATTATTAATACAAGAACACTCAGTGAACCGTTGGTTCGATTCTCATAACCACAGTGAGGTGGAAAACCTATTATTTCGAGGAGTTGGAAAATTCTTTCAGTTTTCCAATTGATAAATCGATAAGTCACCAAAAATACTGCTATAACATACTATATTCTAATTATTAAAGGTATTTAAACCTATTTAACCCAATAAAATTATCTTGAATCAGTAAGAAAAAAAAATAAATATTTTGTTAGTGGATATCTTCGGAATGCAGGTTTAAGATTTTTTTTATTAATAAAATATTCTTTTTTTAAACTTATTTATTGATATTTGCAACTGTATTAAAATATTTATTAGAAGTAAATTTGGTGTTAGTTATACAATGGTATGAAACAGCCATGTGGTGATTCTACCCATTGATAGAACTCCAATAATGGGCAATCTGCTTTTCTGACGCCTTGGAGGATTATCAGGTTAAGGTTGCGTAAAAGGAGAAGCCAGGTTAGAAACAAGTGGGCTCAGGTGCTTGGGAAGTTTATCATGGAAGGATTGGTATAACTTTTTTTTTATTTGTTGTAATTTACAACTGTACAAATAATAAATATAATAAGTAAATATGTGGAATGTTTTATTTACACTTGAAAATCATGGGAAGGAACCACTCATTGGTGGTACTTCAAGCATTAATTTAAATTATAAGGTCCCGAGGCCATCTTCTTGGTATAACGTTAAATATTGATAAACTAATTTACTAAAACCAATCTATCTGTCGATCTAAATACATATACAGTATTAAGTACCGAGTGCTTAATTTTTGACGGGAGGAGATCCTATAGATTTTAACGGTAATTTTGATCTCTATAATTATTAAACATTCTAATATCTAAACTAAACATTCCTTACAAACTAAATAACTAACTCCATAAATGTATAAAAGCGCTCAGAAAATAATTTATTAGAATTGAAATCAGATAACGCAATAAAATGCTTTATAGCATCCTACAGAAAAAAATAAAATGGGCTAGGAGAGGATATAAAAGGCGTCGGCAATGGCTCCTTGGATCAATATTTAATTAAATCTTTTAAAAATTTCTGCTTCGCCTTGGTGAGGATATTAAAATTTCAAAGGACTCCTTCAGCCGTCTGTGGAGGAGTCCTCAGCTAACTTCCAGGACATTATTCATCTTAGTCCTTGTCCATCTTTTATTTATTCATAGGATTATTCTGGTGACTGTTAATAGTTTAACTATCGAAGCAACCATTATATATACTTAATGTTTATTTTACGATATATGTGTATATATAAATAAATCTGTACCACTAAAACCCATAAAGGTAGGTACAATATTTACAAATAATAAACGATTATGTTTAATATTGATATTATCTATACTACTATAATTGTGAGAGTAGGTACACCATTGGTAAGGCGGCAATATATTACTGACTCCAAGGACCCGGGTCGAATCTGGCTATGGCAGATAATTATTGTTACCTGTAACCGTTGAGTTAACCCTGTGTGCTCGGGAACCCTCCGGGGTCAACCCAGCTTCATAAAGTGAGTAATTGAGTAAAACTGTGATGGTCGAGCGTGATTTTGACCAAATAACCTCCTGGCACAACCCTTGGTCTAGTAACAGTACTTCGTTAAAAACTACTGCATGGCCCTTCATGAGTTGTAATAGTGCAGTTTTAATTTTCTTTTTTTAAATACTATTATAATATTAGTTCAGTTCAGAGAAGTAAAACGTGCTTCAATAGAAGGGTTTTAAATGAGGGAAGGGTGAGATATAGTGTATGTTAGAAGGAATGGAGTTCCAGAGATATGGAGCTCAGGTGAAAAACGATTTATCAAACGCAGCAGTTCGGTGAGGTGGAGGGTAGATGTCAGATAAACGGGACCTGGTTGTACCGGGTTGGACTGAGAATTTGAAATGCACGTTTTCTAGGATATAGGAGGGGCGTTGAGTACTAATTACTTGGAATAAAAAGGAAGCTAGGAAATACTGGGATTGGAAGGATGGATAGAGCCACATAAGCTGGGTGTAATACTGGGTTATGTGGGTATCTCTGCTAATCCCGCAAATAAATCATACTGTGCAATTCATAAGACGTTTATGCTTAGCTTCCACCGTACAGAGTCCATAGTCAGAGTGGTTGAAAACAAGAGAGAAAACTAAGATTTGACGGGTTTTAAAGTACTGTTACTAGAACAACGGTTGTGCAATGAAGTGATTTTTTAAAAAAATATATATTTCATATGAAAGGAAAATAAAAACATAGAAACGGATTTGGTTGGAAAAAACAGTAGCTAGAATAAATAAATAAAACATAATAAATATTATATACAGAGAATGGTGCCCACGATGGAAAATTAAGATTAACCACGACATGTCACAACTTGTTACATTTACTCTACGACACAACTCATGTCCTTCAGTTCATTTTACAATCACCAGAAACCACAGAGAAACACTATAACTTATTCTATGACAGAGGGTTGACATGGGGCCCACACGTCAAGACAAAATGTTAAGTTCTAAATTTCTGACTGAGAAAATTATATTCTATACTACACAGACGTTCTAAATTATCCCTCAGATAGGTATTTAACGTATACAATTACTTACTAAAATCTATATGGGCTTACGCCTGCCAAATGTATGGACCCGCCGAAAAGACTCAGATTCAGAAAATACAAACTTTTCAATCGCAATTTTAAGACTGTCAACGAACTCACCATTCTACGTTTCACAACGAACCACGCATTCCGACTAACGGACCACATTCATTGGACTTACAAACGGTTTCACAAAACACTATACGACGGATGGCAACGCATGACATCCCCTACGTTATTCGGCGTAGCCTGAAGAGGAATTGGATGCGGGACCTTCTATTGTAATCAAATAATTAACTTAATGTCAGGAGGATGCACCACTGCGTGCTGTCCCCCTCATGCTAACCCTTGGCATACCTGTACATCTCATTTGCTGGTTGTAAACCAGATTTAGAGTTGCAAATAAAATATATGGTATAAAAAATAAAATAAAAGAGAATAAATATTATATTTGACACTTTGATTGTTGCAGGGGGCAAGCCCGAAGGAGAGGATGGCGACAAGGAGGTCGGGGGCCCCAACACCCAGCAGCTGGTGCAGGCTCTCGTCGACAACGGCATCATCCAGCTCAACCACAAGGCCACCATCCGGGTCATCGACTCCGCTAAGCCAGAGTCCCAGGACCTTGCCGACTTCAAGACCCTCAACCTAGGCACCTTCGCCGTAAAGCAGTCCTCCGACACCAGATCCGGTAAGTGCACGAAAAAATATAACCGTTGTTAACTCGGACCATATTATAAATTTTATATTAGTTATATCGTCAGTACAAGACCAAAATGGTGTTCTCTATCTTAGGTTTTGTCGGAATTAAACTCTTCTATATCGAAAAGTTGGAATATACCTTTCTTAGCCTTTTCCCAACAAGTTAAGAATTACTCGATTGTATGGAATAATGGACTGTATCTATCCTCTCTGTCGTCGATATGTAGTAGCTATACAGCTGAAATGGTTGCAATCTACACCAGCTTAAATGTTTTTCATCCCACAAAAAAAAAAAAAAAATACAGATCATTTGTATAGATTCATTGTCAGTCGTACTCAGTTTAAGCGGAGAATTAAATTGGAAGCTACAAATGTGGGAAAATGTTACTGATAACAAATTAAGGGAAATCAGAAGTGACATCTCCCCTTGGATATCATCAACTAGAAATGTGAGGAGAGGAGGTGATTTTGACGCGCCTCCGAATAGATCACAGGTCTTACTGTTAAACACATTTTAACTGAATGCCGAGTATACGACTCCCTCAAATCTTTGTATGAATTACCTGCAGACCTCCATTCAATTTTGCAGTATAACAAACAGACTGTGGATAAACTTTTTGAATTTCTCAATCACTCAAAACTTTCATTATATACTTTTCAATTCGGAAATTAAGGCAATAATGACTAATAAAATTTTCTGAAATTAAGGAAATAATGACTAATAACAATTTCTGAAATTAAGGAAATAATAACTAATAAAATGCCTAAAATTAGGGAAATAATAAACATAAACAAGGAACAACAACGAACTAATAAACATTTCAGAAAGTAAGACAATAATGACTAATAGAAATTTCTGAAATTAAGGAAATAATGACTAATAAAGATGCCTGAAATTATGACATTAAGGGCTAATAAAAATTTCAGAAATTTAGAAAATAATTTCTAAAAATAATTTCTGAAATTAAGGACATTATGACTAATAAACATTTCTCAAATTAAGGAAATAATAAGTAATAAAAAATTAAGAAATTAGGACAATAATGACTAATAAAAATTTCAAAAATTAAGGAAATAATGACTAATACAAATTTTAGAAATTAAAGCAATGTTGACCAGTAAAAATTTCAGAAATTAAGATAATAATTACTAATAAAGATTTCGGATGTTAAGGAAATAATGACTAATAAAAATTTTTGAAATTGAGGCAATAATTACTAATAAATAATAATAATAAGACCTCCATTCAATTTTGCAGAATAACAAACAGACTGTGGATAAAGTTTTTGAATTTCTCAATCACTCAAAACTTTCATTAAGATATAAAATAATGACTAATAAAAATGTCTGAAATTAAGACAATAATGACTAATAACAATTTAAGAAAGTTAGACAATAATGACTCAAAAAATGTCTACAATTTAGGAAATAATGACTAATAGAAATTTCAGAAATTAAGACAATAATTACTAATAAAAAATTTGGAAATTAATGCAATAATAAAATATGCATAAATAAATAATGCAATAATAAACCATAAAATAAAAAAATAAAAATAATTTAAACAAAAATTAACGGGTAGACTCGCTTTGTAAAAAATAAAAAAAAAACCTATTATAGGTTAATAGTTATATTATTACTATAGATAATAGGTGAAAAAAAAAAACGTAAAAAAGATATCCTCATCATCCGATAGTACTTGATATTTTTTTTTTCAATTTCAAAGGATCCTAAACATTTTTGATGAAAAATTAAAAATAATGATTTATTTGTAAAATATAATGTAATATGGGGGCATACTAATGAGGTTCGAAAAAATTATGGTAATAAAAAAATTACTCGTTTCTAATAATTCCCCGTTTTTTTTTAACAAAACAATTCTTTTTTCACTTCTGAATATAATTTGACAGCTTTACTACCACCCATGAGTTGCAGGCATTCCCAACGGAATAGTTGTCGGATTGTTCTTCCTCTAGTGGTTACCAAAATAGTTCCCAACTCCTCGCCCGCTCTCCTTGAGCAAAGCATAACTGGGTCATAAATTATATCCCGGTGCTTTGAGAACACAGCCATAGCAATTGAAGATCTTAAGGAGAAAATTACTTCTTTTTTTTTCAAAAAAGAGTTACTACGGATTCTTATACAATTCAGAAGTGCGGATACAAAGTCGAAAAAGTGAATATCGTGCTTAAGCGACTCAAACTTGGTTTTGAAAGTATGGAAATCATTAATTATTATTAAAAACAATATTTAACAATTATCATTATTAACATGGAGGAAGATAGTCCGGGTCAATAAAGGTATCAAAATAGTAAAAGAAAACTGTTCATTGTTAACTAACGTTTCGCCCCACTTTGTAGGGCTTCGTCGGGGCTGATAGGAATGATGTTCTGTACCAACTGTAGTTAAAACGCAAAACGTTCGTTAATAATAAATAGCTTTTTGTTACTATTTTGAAATCTGGTAAAACTTTGGAGGGCTTTGTCAGGGCTGTAAGAATGAAGTTCCGCTACCAACTGCGGTACCATCCACTTCACATTGTCAACTATCTTCTTCCAATATCATTATTGACATTCCTATAATATTGTCCTAAACTGTACTTTTGGTCCAAATCTTATAAGTCGAGTTGAAACCTCCAATTTTGTTTGCTTGGCCATAGATACGGCAAACCCATGTGCATAGAACTAGATCTAACTAGAACTAACTAGTTATCCTGTTAGTACAAGAGCCGGGAAGAAAAAAAGGCAGTTATTTCACCCCAATTTTTTATTACTTTAATGAAAACTAGGTATAATTACTAGTCAAAATTTATGAGTCTGCCAAGTTTAGGGAGGGGGAATAAAAAATGGCAGATTTTTCAAAAGCTTAAAAAAACATTAATTTTTCATTCGGAGCTCTATATCTTAAAAAGTAGGAACAACACAAAAAAACCTAAGAGAACATCATTTAAAGATGAGCAAATTATCTCTTGTCAAAACGTCGGCATGAATAAATATTTTTTTGTTTATTTGCTGACCGCACCCCCCGACCATCTTCCCTACATAAAAATAAATATGTTTCCTCTTATATTTATCTATTTTTCAGTTATAATAAAAATGTAAGATTGGTAATCATTAGCAAAAAAAAAAAAAAATTAAAAGTACTCTTGAGGAAGCCATTGTAAAGAATTCGTCTAAGCCCTGTCTAATTATTTCGATGATAAACAATTTTTGAGACTCAGAGGACTTCAAAGCTGTGTTTCTGTCAAAAACTCGAATTCGATAATCTTCTCGATGGCCATAAAAAGGAGTTGTTATATATTCTATATATAGGTATGTGAAAGTAATATAATTATTTGTTTTGCATTTTATTTCCTCTTATTTAGGTTAGTATAATATAGACTGTAATATTGGCAGTCACGTGATCTATAGCAAAGTGAGGTAGTTATTTTAGCACGAGAGTTAATCTGTTAAGCAATGCTTTTAGCCCCAACGGATCGCAGGAACTGGAAAATGGTCCTTTTGGCGTGTGGCAAATTGTCTCCCTCTACCCTATCATTAGCAGCTCGTTCATTTGCCCAAAGTTACGAGTGCATTTGTCGATCCTAACATCGATACCTGAGTCCGAGGTCAGGTTATTTATCAGAATAAGGTCATTAATTAGTTCAGAAATAATAAGACAAAAATTTATGTTAACATATTCATCTCGTACTTTTTTTTTCTACCTTTCCCAAAATGTATAAAAGTCCTATTTGGCACTAAGGGGCATTTAATTGCTCATTTGAGCCGTTTTGGAGAAAATATATTTAAAAAAAAAAAGGTGCGAGAATCTATAAAGTGACAATACTGGTCAGACGATTTATGTGAGAAAGTGTCTCGTCCCAGTTATATAATTATATAATTTCAGTTTTGTAATATTTTTATTTTTCAGTTAAGCTTTCCACATACACACAGAATCAATATTGGACTCAAGAAACCTCAAAACGTGTATTTCCATCGAAAACTCAAATTTATAATTTTCCACGATCCTAATATTTCCCATCCATCTATTTCATACATTTTTATTTTTATTTTGTTCATTTGAAAAATTACATCAAATGACAACAATACCAGATGACATCTATCGGTCGGTGCTAAAATAATACATAGAAATCCTAATCATAAATGAAATTTATTATTTACGCGATTTTCAAATACTCATCTTTAGAAACGTACTTAGGCATTTATTTTGTAAACGTTTTGATTTCCTGGTCATCTGAGGTTGTTTTTCTTTGTGATGTCAATGGAAAGTTATTTTTCACAATCGACCGTTGGAAATTGTAGTGACGATATCGACTTCAATTTCTGTTCGTTTTATTGTTTTATTATTGCAAGACATAATACAGCTAGTAGCACATTTATATTATACATATTTTACCGCATACATATTCACATAACTGTATATGTACAGCTGAAATAAAACGATTGTAAGATATAATTTATTTTTATTTATTCATAAAAATATATACATTTAAAATCATAAACACCTCCATCGAATTGGCATCGTAGATTCCCCGAAATGTCCTCTATGCAACATGGGGGACATGGATGGGGACCATCTTTTGGCGTGTGTTGGTCTGGAGGATGTTGAGCGAGATACGGACGAACTAAGAGGACGAATAAAATTGTATTAGGCTGCGAGAAGGAAAATGGCGTAATAGCCCACTTCCTGTGGCGTAGGGAAAAAAAACAAAAAAAAAAAATCATTTAAAATCATTCATTCATTAATAGCCATCCATTTTCATTTTATTACTATTTTTTTAAAATTTTTAGATAATTTATTTATGAAATAAAATACACAAAGTAAGCTTATTTTTTTCATAGTTAGCAGTTGTTTATCATCTTTTCTAGCATATTGTGTAGTTTTTCACTAACCTATGCGTTTGACTATTAGGGAGTTGTGGAGGCTACTACAATTTATAAGCTTGATCAGTACAATATGAATTGAACTCTAGTGATAAAACTAATAATTCAATTAACAAATGTTAAAATGAAAATTAAAAAAAAAATTATTAAAAAAATAAAAATAACTGAAAGGACTTTGAAGTGAATAATAAAGCTGAAAATTTAAAATTGGAGATTTAATAATTATAAGAATAAAACAAGGTGATACAATAAGGATTTAGTTATATCTAATTAAATAATAAATATAACTAATCACTCAGTCATATATAGCTATTTTTAATCGTAATATAATAAATAATTATTTGGAGTTTTTTTTGTTTTGTTTTTCGTACCCTCCATAAGAAAAAGGAAAATGGAAAATAGGTACATGGAATGTTATTTGAGGAGTTAAATTAGATACAATTTAATTTATTTAAACGTTTTTTGTTTTTTTTTCCCCAAAATTTGGTGTTCTCACGACACCATTTTGGCGAAATATTATATAAATCTTATTTACTTTCTCATCTAATGTGACTTTCTTACCGTTTTAGTTATTTTATTTAAGAATGTTACTGTACGCCTCGCTAAAATTGAGTTACTAATGATGCTACATTTTCATGCTCGTATTATATTACTAAAATTGAAAGAACAATGATAACAAGTATTATAATATTACTCAATTTGGGGAATCCCTCTCAAAGCTTTGCCTTCCACACTTACGGGACAAAGCAGGAATCTCGGAAATGCCATACCCTCCCCTCAAAGCAAGCATGTGAAGTTTTTATGAGACGATTTCTCATGAAAGTGTGCGTAATGTATGATGTAAATTTAAGTATACAAACACAAGCATACTTAAATTTACTTCATCTTTATTTTTTTAAATATAATTATCAAGTCTTTTTCCAACGTTTTATAGCAATAAACAATTTATTTCAGAGGTTTCAGGTTCTGCTATCCATCCTTCCTTTTATATCCTGCCTTTTTTAAATAAACCATTTTAATTATAAAATTTAAAGATATTGACAAAGTGTTTCATAAATTATTTTTTAAAATATTTTTTGACTTATCAACATATGGAATATAAAGTAAGGGAAAGGATTGCGATCATGTAATATTTCGAATTCGAGTTTTCGGTGGCATTCCGGGTTTTGAGGTCCCCTGATCCCTAAAAACCTAGTCTTGCAAAATGGTCTGTGTATGTGTGTCTGAACAACCTAGCTCTAAAAAGGAAAGTCGTAAAAAAACTGAAATTACATATTTAAATCGGGGATATGCCTGGAATGTGACACCAATGTTAAAATCCACCGATTAGAAGTACCACTTAATAAAATAGATTTTTTACATGAATTTGATTTAGCTCGCTGAATTAACCCCTCTATATTATCAGCTAGGTTTTATCCTCAGTGAAACAGTCTAACATGACTTAAATGCCGAATTTGCAGAAAAAGTCCTTATAATATTTTCCCTAAAAATTACCTTTAATTTTGAAGTGAAAGTTCTGTGATGATTGATTTTTTAAGTGGTATAGATCAACTATTTATCTTTTCGCTGACAGCTCTGCTGAATATTTAGAACGTAGGTCGAAACGTCGGCTGAAAATCAGTAAAGCGGACGCTCCTCAATGGTACCTAAAGATCTGCTGCCCCATTACTTGAGAAATGTCCGGCTAAGACTTTCCGGTAAACACGCAATTACCCTCAGTGTCGGTCCACACAAATATACTTTGGACCAACAGAAGCTTTGTCCAGCTTGTGATGGAACGGCACTGGAGGATTGTTTCCAGTTGTTATCTAACTCTCATGCGTATCAAGAGAATGCATCCTCTGCAGAAATACTTAACCAAATTTAATCAAAATTGTTTGTGTAAATTTCTCTCAGTGGCCTCACGATTGGATCTTAAACTGTTATTTATTTATGTAACCCAAAATTTTATACTTAGAGCTAGATGCTTATCTCCTCACTTTCAAGGCAAACGAACTCTTTCTATTTTGCAAAAGTTATTTCGGTAAAAGTTTGTACCACATCCTCCTACACTGTCAAACCCTTTAAGAGACAATATATGTTAAAGCCACCCATATCCGTACCTCCGATCTACAAAACATCGAAAATATATTGAAACAACATGATAATGAAGCCAAATTGAACAGACTCTATATTTATATTGTAACAGTGTGTAATAAGTTTGATTTCGTAAGTGGCATATAAACAGTAGTATGTAAATAGATTTCGAAGCCAATTAATATCTGTACTTATATTACGCTTTCGTTTATTTAAAATAATTCTCATTATTTTAAGTTTAATATAATGGAGTAACGAATATTATGTTAATAGTTGTTTATTATCCAGTTTTTTTTTTATGTTTATTGTTTTGTTTTGGAGAACTTGTTTTATCTTTCGTTTATTGTTTTTGTAATGGAGCACCAGACCCAGGTAATGTTTATGATTGTATCGTGTGTAATGAATTTGTACAATACTTTGTTTTTCACAAGTAAAATATATTCTTGTTGGAAGAAGATAGTTCACCGAATGGAGTAGATTGGGGAAAGATAGTCCGGGTGTCGGTCAATAAAGATTTCAAAATAGTAACAAAAAACTATTTATTATTAACTAACGTTTTGCGTTTTAACTACAGTTGGTACAGAACATCATTCTTATCAGCCCCGACGAAGCCCTACAAAGTGGGGCGAAACGTTAGTTAACAATAAACAGTTTTTTGTTACTATTTTGAAAGCTTTATTGACCGCCATCTGGACTATCTTCCTCCAATAAAATATATTCTATTCTACTTATCTCTTCAACATAATGTGTAGTTTTCGTTTCTTTTTGAATTTTTAAATATTTAGCACATTTTGTTTTCTTTGCTGTGAGAAATGTAGAAACCCTAGCTTGGGTGTATTGTTTGTTATTGGTTTACATAAATGATTTTCAATTCACTATTCTTGTAAAATAATAACTGTGATATATGTAACTATGTATTGTACAGGCTAACTCTTCGTACAGGGGTTGCCCAATAATTAAATAACTATGTGTAATGTATGTAGCACAACAGACTGATACTTGGGCAGATGGAGTAGCGTAGTATCCAATTCCACTAAGATGTAACGGAACACGAAGCATGTGAGTTGAACAGAGCACGAGTAGCTTTAGGAAAAAACCTTTTGAAAGTAGAGAGCGCTTTAGAAAACACTACTCGTCCCTCCCCTCCCCCCATCGCAGCCCCTCAATAGAGGACACCACTCCTCATGGTCTCCTAGCAAGTTCCATTAACAGTACCTCCCATTCGAATTCTATACAAGCCCTACTCCTCTATACATATATCTACATGTGTGCCTCTACAGGGCTCTCTCATTGAAATGTTACTACACTTCATTCAATACGAGGCAAGCCTTGGTTTCAGTTAGTTCCATCTTATTCAAGATCCTTTGAGGAAAATAATTTATCTGAAGGACCTATCTTTGTTGTTAATATAATAAAAAAAATTTACAATTATGAACTGCATTTTTCTTTTGCTATTTACTACTGTATTTATATAAAAATACATTAATAAATTTGATGACAGATCAAAATAGAGTGATACATGCATTTGGAGATATCTCCCATTGGTAGCACTCTAATCACATTTCTACGCAAGAAGGTCTCGAGGCCACCTTATTTTCAGGTGTCGCGGAGGATTGTCAGGAATAGAAGAAACAGTTAGAAACTGGAGAGTATTAATGGTAAGAGAGTTTATAATGGAAGGATTGATATCTGGTTCAGGTTAGATCGGTTACATATGTAACACTAATGTCTTTGTGAATGATTTTATGTGTGACAAAGTAAGAAGCATTGAGGATTTTACGAAGGGTTTTGACAGGATTGAATACGAGAGGAATTCGAAGGTTTAGTGGAGCCCCAAAGCTCAACTCCAGATATGCTTCATAAATGTCATGTTTATCAGTCTTTTGTAATGGATTGAAGTTGATTCCGTTTCTCCAGTAAGTGATGTAGTAGTTGGAATCCACGTACAGCTTCCTGTCTTTTCAGTCTTGTCTGGAATCCTCACAGGTTAGTCGTTTGTCCAGATGTAGTCCAAGGTTACGGATCTGTTCGACAGAGGTAAGAGCGACATTATTAAAGTATACTGTTGGGCATTCAGTAGGTTTAGGACCATGGGTAAAGGTGATTTGAATGGATTGATGGGCACCGTTCTTCAAGGGTTGTGATTGGAGAGTTTTTGATGCAATTAAAGGGGTAAAAATAAGAAATTAACATTGCAAATAAAATTGAAAAAAAAGATTATGAAGAGTGTATAACAATAAGTTATATTGAATATTAAAATAATTTTGTAGTTAGGGCAATATAGACAAACGATTTTATAAACTATTCATATAATTAATGATGAAATGATCCGTGGCCATGATTTCAGGCCTTTATCAGGACTCAGAAAAAAACAAAATAAGAACTATAATGATTAAATGGAATTACAGCGAAAAAAAAATAAAGATTCATGAAATAATAACACATAATGTAGGTAAATAAGTAGTGAAGGAAATGCATGGTATAATAATATAAGCATATTGAAACTTTGCATATTTAAAAATTGAAGTAATATAGAAATATAAACAAAATCGTATATGTGATTAATAAAATGAAAATGAAAATTAATCATAACATGATTAAAAAAAATATGATTATTTTTCCTGTATTTTATTATATACAGTTTCAATATTCTTATAATACTATAATATGCATTATTTAATACTACTTATGTACTTATGTTATCTGTTATCTCCCTATGCTTCTTTTTTTTTTTTTAATTCCCTTCATCCATTATGGCTGTTATCTTATTTTTGTTCTTAGCCCTGATGAAGACCTGAAAATCTGGCCGAAACGTTAGGACTAATAAATAAGTTTTTGTGATCTCCACTGACCGCACTCCCAATCATTTTATGCTCATATAGTTATATAATTGAACTACACGCCTAAAAAATAAAATATGAAAACTGAAAAATTAGCTTTTACACTGTTAAAATGTTTTTAATTACAAAAATTAATTATGTCTAGTTTTGTTACTTATTTTATTTTTGTCTTGACCTTTATTGCATTCTCTTTTAACTATTTTTATTTGTTATTATTTCATTGTCTAATATTTTTTGAGATACTTGTTTATATATATATGAGGGTGGACTCGAAAGTTTCTGACCTGACAAAAATACAAGACATTGTTCTGATTTTTTTTCAACATAGTGTCCTTGTGACTCTAAAAACTTCTCCCAGCGATGCTCCCACCTCTGTAAAGATATGAGATCGCTGTCCAAACGTTGGGTGCTGCGTTTGCTCACGTTAGACCAAAAATGTGTTCGAATGAGCATTTCCAACGCTCTGTTGACGGAATTTATGCACAATAAATGTGAGTTTCGGTGGCGATTAATTACTGTAGATAGAACTTGGATACACCATTATAAGCCAGAAACAATAATACAGTCCAAACATTGGACTGCGAAGGTGGAACGGGCTCTATAAAAATCAAAAACTACAAATATTTTACGTAATAATTTAATTTCAAAAAGTATTCTTTTAGTGTAAGAGACCACAATTCGCATCCGTAAAGAAAAATGAGAAGACTTCTAGTTTTGTAAATTTTAACTTTTAAATTTTTGGTTAGAAGGCACGAGCAAAGTAATTTTGTTTCTCATCAATTTCGTTTTTTTTTCTTTATTTTTTTTAGTTACCGTAGAACTTAAATACTTAATAATATCTACCTGTTCAAACGTATTTCCTCTTATATCACCGAAATTGCTTCCATTTATACTGCTAACCAGATATTTAGTGTTATAGTTTCCTTGTCCTCACCCAATAATACCAAAGCATCAGCTTGCCTAAGCACCGGTATTTTAAGTTGTATTAAGGTCAGCTGACTATATTACAAACATTGGCCAGCTGATCGCAATCGTATCCCAACAACAAACAACACGAACACAGCCCCATTATTCGCTTATCTTATCAGATGGACGAAGAGTCGCATCGACATACGACAATAAATACCGGAGGATCATCCCCTGCCCAGGGGAATCGAGCCCTGGCCCACGGGAAATTCCTGAATCCTTGTTCATAACGGGAGCGGGGGCTGTGGCTTAAACTGAGTTACTCTCAACTCGGAGGGTTAACTCGGTTTTCCTCTTGTTCCTGCTCTAACTTCCGCCCCCTCCCCCTCCTAGTCCTAGGTTATTTCCAATAACTCTTGGAGAGCAGAACTTTCGATAATTTGTTTTCAAACTGTATCCAACTCGTCAGAGCCGCTTCCCATTAAAATTTTGTAATTTCATTTCTGTACTATTTTAGTAGTACTCCATTGTCCTTTATGAAATCGGAAGTTTATTGTAAAATTATTATATAGAGAGAAGTCTATATTCCAAAAATGTTTTGCTGGTGAACAGTAATGGTTTACTAAATGCACATCATACTTATACATAGTCAGAAAATTCTACAGACAATTTATAATATTCGAGTATAATTGTATACTGTTTTTTTATCGTTTGTGTTCTTTAATTTTTTTCATTCTATACTTTTTTCCCATATTTTCTCCCTTAACCCAATACATATTTCTTTGTTTCCCCTCTTTAACCAATATAGAATAAAATAAAAATATACACGAAAATATAAAAATAGTATTTTCGTACACAATATTTGAAGGTACTATTTAATTGAAATCTTAAAAAAATTATAAATACCTATATATACATATTTTTTTTTAATTTGCTGAGACTGTTATTTATTGTTTAAATAAATCAATTGGTATCCATATTAAGTCTCAACATTCTTTATTATATCCATCCAACAATCCAAATATTTATTAAACAGTTCAACGTTTCGGCCAATTCGGCCATCCTCAAGGACAATCTAACAATTAACAGCTTTTATTGTACAATTTTAATAACAACGTGAAATTAATAATTTAAAATTCTTTAAATATAAATTTATAGATTACATCTAAAGTTTACAAATGAATGTATAATAAAAGCTGTTAATTGTTAGATTGTCCTTGAGGATGGCCGGATAGGCCGAAACGTTCGACTGTTGATGATATAATAGAGAGTGTTAAGACTTAATATGGATACCAATTGATTTATTTAAACAATTTAAATTTTTGCTTACTCGTTCGGTAAAAATTATATGTTTAAAAATATATTTATAATTTTTAAGATATAGAAAATACTTTTAGGTATTACTAGGAAAAAATATCTACAATCTTATAACACATTGTTAGATCATCCATCTGACCGTTTTTATCTTAGAGTTATTTTTCACTCCGATAGATGACTTGTCTTGAGGTTCATTTGTCCTAGTGTTGATGGATTCGGTACCTTATTCCCTTCAAAAACGGCCACTGATAGCTCTATGGTGGAATCTTTGACAATACGATAAGAATATTTTTACTATTAATCATTCATTAAAAACATAAAAATTCAACAAAAGTTTTGTCATAATATTGTGAAATTAATTTCTGTACTATTGAATTTTATTAAATTTTTTTATTGACAGGTAATGCGAAAATTTTTGCTATAGGTTGCTGTTGGTTCCTCCTCCTGATATTAATTTATCTCATTAGTTAATAAAGGAGATCTCACATCCATCTCTTTTTTAGTTTTCCGTACTTGTAGTTGGGAATGTTCGTTATAGCTATATCCTGTACTTGTATGTATTGTGGATTTTTAAAATATTTATTTAGAAAAAAAAGTACTTTAAATGGAATAATTCTAGTTATATGGTCCTTGCTATCCAGGGTGTGCTGAAATGTTCAAGCCTGCAGTACAACCACCTCTTCCTCTGTCCGCACTACTTCCACGCACTGCTCTATCCCTACTTCTTCTTTCGTTAGGTTCTTCCACTACGCATCATCCCTATCTATCTACACAGATAGATATGTGCCAGTGTTTTCTATAAAAACATTACAACCTTAACAAAATGACTGTAATGATGGTGAAGCCTCCATGATAATGACTGTCATGATGGTGAAGCCTCCATGATAATGACTACCATGGTGGTGGAGTCTCCATGATAATTACTTTAACGGAATTTTTAATTGAAATGGTCCGATGCATTTTGCCATGTTCATACCGATTATATGAAACAGGCATGTGTAATCCAAATCAAGCTGCGAGAAATAACAAGTATTTACTAAATTTTATTCTATTTGTTTTCTATTATGGTCAACCGAATTAATTTCTTCACTGGTTTATGAAGAAACGAAGCGATTGTTTTTGTATGAGCCTTTAATAATATTTTGCTGGTCCCTTGATCAAAGCCCCCTCCCATGCTACCTCTGGTTCGAAGTATAACCACCGCACTCTATATTAACTTTTATTTTATCCCTTTGATAGTTGTTTTTCCTGTAAAGTGCTTTAGTTGTTGATCTAGGTCATGTCAGAAGAACCTCGTGCCTATAAAGCGGTTTTATGGCTTTTTGCCTTACCGTGTTTTTACTTAAAAGGTTTCAGTATGTAATTTTTTTTAATAAGAATAAATTTCAATTACAATTACAATCATTGTAGTTTGCAATTATAGCATTACTAATAATTGTGTGATTTCAAATAATTGTAATTGATAATTGCTACGATTCGATGACCAACGGCATTTATATCCAACTATTACAATAAACCGACTGTTCTCTTTTTTGTGAACGGGCACAATTACCGCAACTTCCCAGTCTCTGAGGATCTTCTTCTTCCAAACCAGGACCCATGTACTTAATCGTAGATTGATAATATTATATTATTTATAATATAATATAGTTTATAATATATTTTAGAAGAACAATAGTTTATTTAAGGAGAAGATTGTCGGGGTTGCGGTAAGTGTAGTGAAACAAACTTATTTTTTATATAGTTCCGATATTCCAGCCTTAATTTCAGGGCTTTGTCAGGACTAAATACCTGGTAATTGGTATAACTAAAAGCTAGTATTCATTATATAATTTTTAAAAAATAAAGATTACTTTTCGTTTTTGAGCAAGTTTATTCAGACTATATACAGACTATTTTGTGAGACATGGTTATTTGAACTTACGGTACATCAAAATGTTGTAATTTCGCCGAAAACTAAAATGAAAGTTGCAATACTTTCTATTACTTTCAATATATAGCTAAGTAAAAGTAATAAAGGTTATGTTAAAGCCCAAAGAAAGATTAATTTATTTTTTATAACCTTTCCAGCTGACCTTTTCTTTTTGTAATTAAAATTGCTGTTAGCAGTTGGTTAAATAAAACGTTTCATTGAGACAGGCTTTCATTAAAGCGCTTACGTTAAGCCGTTAAGACGCTAAACGCTTCATACGAGTGCTGTGGGTTTATGAAGATCTGGTTCCAAGGACAGTTCAGGATAAGCAACCATTAAACATCGAGGCTGATGAGGATTCCTAATCAGTCTATTTAATGTTTTTTGAGGTATTATATACGTTGATTTGTAAAACTTCACCCACCAATCGGAGACTCGATTCCCCACGGCCACTCCGCCATTATTATTGAGTCAACTGCATATTTTCTGATGCACCGGATTTGTGTTAATGGTGGTGCTTTCAACCGCCACTGTTTAGCCTCAGAGATTTTGGAGTAGAGTATTAAGAACGGGCATCACTCAGCAAATTGTCAGCAACCCTTTACCATTTGGACGATAGGGGCTATATTGGAAGAGGTTCGGAGATTTATCTATTTTTTTATTCGATATGTGCATATTGACAAGCTTCTGTGATTGACTGTATTTTTTTATTGTATCGAATATCGAGTGTTTTGTTTTCTATTCATTTTATAATATTAGAGAGTTAATTATTTTATTTTTTGTTTCTGTTTATTCTATAAGATTAAGGTTAAGATTTTTTTTATTTAAGCATCATATTCATTTTTTTATATTTAATATTGTTAAATTTGTGTGTCAACTGGAAAGAATATTTTCTATTAAATAAATCAAATGGTATCCGTATTAAGTCTCAACAATCTTTATTATATCATTAGTCCTACGTTTCGGCCAATTCGGCCATCCTCAATGACAATCTTAAATATAAATTCACACCTCACATCAAATTTCCAAAAAAAAAAGTTTTACAGGCTATTTTGCCCAGGTCATCAAATTCAAGGAAAAATTACCCATTTCTTTTTAGAACTTCATTAATTTTAAAAACTTTAATAACTATTTATAACCTTCCACACTTCCACTATTTATAACCCTTTATTTCCTTCGTGTAGAATGTTATAAATGTTTTTTTTTATTTGATAGTGGATAGTGTAGTTTTAATCTAAAATTAATGAAGTTCTAAAAAAGTGTGATTTTTGCGATATGACGTGGCAAAATAGCCTATAAAACATTTTTTGAAATTTGATGTGAGGTGTAAATTTATATTTAAGAATGTCCTTGAGGATGGCTAAATTGGCCAAAACGTTGAACTAATGATATAATAAATAATTTTGAGACTTAATAAGGATACCATTTGATTTATTTAATAGATAAATACTAGTCTCAAGAACTTGAATAAATTATATAAAATAATATTTTCGTTTATTATCTTATTTTCAGGATCATTTTGGTTCTTTTTATTTTACTAGCTTTTTTTTTTATAGCCCTCCGTCTATTACTTTTTAAATAAGTTATTTATTGTTATTTACAACTGTGTATATGTATACACATCAAGTAAATTTGCTGTAAGTGATATTATGACATGATACAAACATGTGGAGTTTCGATCCATTGGTAGAACTCCAAAAACATTTCTAAAGGAGAAGATCTCGAGGCCATCTTCTTTTCAGACGCCTAGTTGGATTATTAGGTAATGAAAGAGAAGCCAGGTTAGAAGCGAGTTGATTTGGGTGGTTGTGAAGTTTATCATGGAAGGATTGGTATCTGATTATGGCCAAATCGGCAACATGTGGGACATGAGGTCCTGATGGATGATTTGATTTGTGACAAAGTAAGGAGCATTAAGGATTTTACGAAGGATTTTGGACTGTAAGGATTGGATTCGAGAGGAATGCAATGGTTTAGTGGAGGCCCATAGCTCTACTTCGTATGTCCAGATAGACCTTATAACAGTCATTTAGATCAGTCTTTTGTTATAGATTGGAAATTTGGACCGTTTGTCTAGAAAATGTTGTAAATAGTCGGAATCGACGAGCAGTTTGCTGTATTTTCTGTCTTGTATGAGGATTCCATGTCAGTCGGTTGTCCAGATTTAGTCCTAAGTAACGGATCTGTTCAACAGGAATAAGGGTATTATTAAAAGATACTGTGGGGCAAGACGAAGGTTTACGACGATTGGTAAATGTGATTTGGTGGGATTTATTCCGTCTATTATTAAAATCGAACCAGGGATTTACGTATTTTTTACTCTTGGGGAAAGGTTGGTGTATTTTCACTTAAGCCCCTCACCCCAACAGCTTATTAACATTTTAAAAAAGTAATGCAAATATTTAATATTGCCTTCTGAACTCCTTATAGTTGTCCTTTTGAATATTATTTCAATATAGTTAAACATGTGCTAAAAGTAGTCAAATTTTACTGACTCCTGATTTGTATCATGGACAATAACCATGTCGTGATCTCTGCCTTTAGAGTGTTGTTAATTCGAGTTGGACTGTCCTGCAATATCCTGAGGCTCATCTGTCTTCGGTTCTGCTGTCCTTGGGGTTTCTTCATTCTCGATCGCTTTCTCTTGTACGATCCGTTCTTGTCTCAAATTTAGTGATATTGCTTTAATTTTGTTTCGGAAATTATATAAATAATTTACGTATTAGTAAACTTAATAATAATTTTATATATTCGTTATAATACTTGTGCAAGAAATTTCATGTAATATAAAATGCCAATATGTACATATATCCGTAATGATTTACATATTTGATTAAAAAAAATCATACCAGATGTCTCAATTCTTTATTTAATTATACTACACCTCTAACGTTTCGGCAGAACCGGTCATCATCAAGAATATCTTGATTTTAGTATCGCAGCCTAACATCGATTTATAAAACTTTTACATCCAATATGGTCTGACCAGATGACAACATCTATCGATCGGTGCCAAAATAACAGATAAAAATTATAGACATAATTGAGATGTAAATATTACAGTTTTGACTACTGGTGCGTTGTGGAGACTAATAATAATTTAATTAACTACTAAATTAAAAATAAGGAAAAAATTAAATTAAATTTAAAAAAATAATAATAAACATAATTGAAAGGATTTTGAAGTGGATAATAAAGCTGCAAATTTACAATTAGTAAATTAATATAATAATGAGAATAAAAATTTAAAAAATAGACTTGGGCATTATAACCTGTAAAGTTTTATAAATCGATGTTAGGCTGTGATATTAAAATTAAGATGTTCTTGATGGCCGGCTCGGCTGAAACGTTGGACACGTAATATGTTTTAATAAAGAATATTAAGACAGTTTGGATAATTTTTGTTATTATTAATAAAACTACCAGACTTCAGCAAGGTAATAAAAATATATATCAAGTAAAAAAAAAAATATTCAAGTCATTCAAATTCTGGTATAAGTAAAAAGTTACAAATTGTGAAATATATAAATGTTATAATGTTATTTAATTATGAATTTTAAGAACGGATTTGTTCATGTCTGAGAAATTATTTAGAAACTCATCCGTTTGAAATTTCCAAAATTAAAGGAAATATTTAGTTTGATACTTCTTGAAAATAATAATAGCAAGAAGAAAAGTACGTGAAATCACTTCTAATGAATTTTAGGAGTCACCTAGCAAGTTGATGACCATCAAGCTAACATGAGAATATTAATATGAAGTGATATTGTGAATTTTATTTTCGTACACACTCTTATTTAAGTTCTGATATAAATAAAAAGTTACGAATATGTAGAAATTCATAAAATATGTAAATTAAGTGAAATATGTTAATATAAGAAGACTTTAAGGTAAGAACGGTCTAATATAACTTTCACAAACTTATCAGGAAACTAAAGTTTCGGAAACGAAGTCCTTAAAACGTTGTTATTTTTAAATAAATGATCTTCTACTGGAAGAGTTTCTAGAACTAATATGAAATTGGTGAATGGCACAATCTTCCTTGTTTAAATATAAAAAATTATTTCACATTCAACGACGTTTCGGGATCATTCCCCATCTTCAGGTTGCTATAAAACCAAATTCAACAAAATTTACACATATGCTTACAACATTACTACTATATCATATATTCATCAAAACTATTCATAAACTATTTGCCAGATAAACCATTTTATATATAATGTTAATACATTATACATATGTAATGGCAAATTAAGGAGTTAATAATTTAACTCCTTAATTTGTCATTACATGCTAATATTGAATCTTATTATTGTCAATTATTAAATAAAAAAAAATTTATAATATCAGCTATTATACATTTTTAAGGAGAATAATTACCTTCCTGAAGGTTATCTTTGATTATGAAGATGGGGGATAACCCTTTTTTTACTTTACTAATGGTCTCTAAGTGTCACTAACCGTTAAGGTTTTCTGCCACAGTACACCTAAGTTGATGGACGTCGATTACTGGTGCAGGCCTTTCTCTGGGTTAACCAAATCCGTGTCACTAGCCAAACATTTTTCAGGCCATCGGTGAATAGTTACATCATTTCCCCAACGCCGTGGTTTTTTTTTTTGCACGTTGGGCTGCCCAGTGTCCAAGTTTAAACTTATATAGAAAAAAAAAATCGAAAATCGCGTGTGTTCATATTTAATGGATTTTTTTTTATATCTTTATTGAAATTTACTACTGTATATTATATAATACATTCTGTAAATTTGATCTTAGTTAAAATGGAGTGTTACTGGCGTGTAGAGAAACTACCCATTGGTAGCACTCTAATGTAAAAAGCTTGTCTCGTGGCCATCTTGTTTTCAGGCGCCTCGGAAGATTGACAGGAATGGAAGAGGAAGCAAGGTTACTAGGAAACTAGGGGGTTTGAGTGGTTAGGGAGTTTATAATGGAAGGAGTGATATCTGGTTCGGGCTAGATCGGTTACATAGGGAATATTAAGGTCTTTATGTATGATTTTATTTGTGACCAAGTAAAGATAATTGAGGATTTTACGAAGGATTTTGGATTGTAAGGATTGGATACGAGAGGAATTCGAAGTTTTGGAAGTTTAGACCGTTTGTCTAGTAATTGTTGTAATAGTCGAAATCGACGTGCAGTTTCCTGTCTTTTCAGTCTTGTGTGAGGATTTCAGGTTAATCGTTTGTCCAAATGTAGTCCAAGGTAGCGGATTATTTAATGGAATACTGAACAGTGTGCATCATTTGAAATGATGGCGAACAATATAATAAAAAAGAGAACATTAATAACGGCTGTTTATATTCTGCAAACATAATTATACTAAACAACAAAATTCCTATAATCCCACTTAAGCAACGGCTTTAATATGAAATGTCACAATATATAGGACTTAAAAAATATTTTTAACTACTAACAGAATCATCATCTTCTTTCTCATCCTCCTTAAGTGCCTTTCATCTTGGAGGAGCCTCTAAGCACTTGGTCCACACATCTCGGTATCTGGTCAGCATCTTTATCTAAGCCAGTGTTTTTCCTCTTTTCAGCCTAGTCGTTGGATATGCTCCATATAGCTCCTTCTAGGTCTGCCTCGCCTTCATACATTTTCTTGACACTCTGTCTTCTCCCATTCTTCAGACGGGTCCATACCATCGGAGCTGTCGTTGTTCAATCACTGATTTCACTGAGGGTATCTTCTCTTATTGTTTCATTCCTTTTATCCTGTTTCTCCTAGTTTTGCCCAATATTCTTCGTAAAAATCGTATTTCACCAGCCGTAATTCTGCTCAACGGTGACCCAACTTTCACTGGCATATAATAGTGTTGGAAGATATTGCTTTAAAAATATGTATCTTGATTTCTTTATCTAACCCCCTCTTTCCCACAATAGTATTCCATATCTAGTAGTAAATACTATTTGATTTATTTTTCCTATTGGACACTTCTTAGTTTATTTTACTAGATTTATTAAAAATTGTTCCAAGGTAGGTATAGAGCAGAATCAACAGGGCAAAAATGCTGACTTTTTTTTCTCTACCTAAAAAAAAAAATGTTAACCATAAATGTTAAAGAAAATATAACTTAAGTAAAATTAGTGATAACCAAATTTTTATTTAAAATAAATTACTTACTAAATTGTAACGAAATATTTATTAAAATTTAATGATTTTTTCCCCTTTATCTTTTATTGTTGTCTATTATCCCAAAATAGAAAATCCATATTACTTTTTTCTCCTTTATTACCTTGAGAAGATGTATTATTCGATTAGCCATAAAGACTAAATGGGCCAAAAGATTAAACCGAAACGTCTAATGGCAAATATTCACGAAGGAATTATTGAGTTTGTGTTCCCAGCGCATTCTGTTGGCTGCCGCTAGAACGCCTTCATCTCTACACAGCTCTTTATAGTTTTAGTAAATTTATTTTTCTCACGTTTTGTAGAAGATATTATAGTGATCGGTGAGTGACATATATATATATA
>NW_027105238.1:159135-163542 GCF_000696795.3 Halyomorpha halys
ATAAACATATAATTTAATATTTGTTAATTAACTCGGAGATAGAAGGTATTATCTTTAAATTTACAAGAGAGCAATTTTAACAAATGTTTTCTTCCGAATAAAATTATTCTTTGGTAGTGCAATGTATTTTTTTTTTTTAAAGCTTCAAACAAAACACCACAATTAGTTCAGGAGAGTACTGCGGTCGGTAAAATTTATAAGTTATAGAGTCGATTTCACTAATAAAAGCGTTGTTAAAAAATGTATTTATAGTTAATTTTAATCGCAATATATTTATTATTATTCTTTACTAATCAACCAATAAATGATTATATATGCATTTATGGAATAGAAAACGTGTCTTTAGTTACAAGTTCCATATCTATCTATATATAAAAGCGAATGATTAGAATGTTTGTCATAACTAACTTTTCAACTAATGATTTACGAATGATTTTTTCAAAATGTTAAGTATACTCCAGGAAAGGTTGAAGGCTATTCCAGTTGATAAAAATTGTGTATAATTGGCGCCTAGCCCAAAAAGAATTTATTTTTCTATATGTTATATTGTGAGATCGGTGTCGCTCAGCGGCAAGGCACTCCAAGGACCCGGTTTCGAAACCGGTTGTAACAGATAAATATTTATTCTGTTATAGTAGCCGTGAGTTAACTCTGAGGGCTCGTGTCCATGATGCCTCATAAAGTAGATACGTACCATTGATTAATTTGACCAAATCACCTCCTTGCACAACCGTTGGTCTAGTACAAGTTCCCCTGAACCCCTTTCACTTTATTATTATTTTTTTTTTAAGGGTTAAGGAAAAAAAACAATAGAAACACATTCCTCATAATAAAACCAAATAATATATATTTTTTTATTTACAGCAGTTTCATTTTTATTGTTCTTTGCCATTTTCAAACTATTTTCTCTTCGCCCTAGTCACATTATTAATATTAAATATTTTCATTCATACATCTCCAACTATTTCGTATATCCAAGTATTTACATTTTTTCTTTCTCATTTTTTTTAAGTTTAAAAGTGAGATAAAGTAAAAGTCCAAGAAAGAATGTCTAGGTAAAAAAAAAAAAAATAATAACTAGAGGAAAGCACAGACAAAATCATGTATTATAACAAATACTTCCAGAAGTTGTTTGAAAGTTTGTTGTAGACTGTTATATTTGTCAATAAATATATTAAAGTAGAAAGGAAATGAGTTATATATGTGAAACTAGACAATGTTAGTAATGTGATAAGGATAAAGAACCACTAGGAGAAAACATTGCTTCTAACGCTCATAAGCAAAGTTAAAAACCATGGAAGGATGAAAACAAATACTTTTGTCTCTGATTAGATATTTTAGATTTCATATTTGATATTAACTCATTTTTTATTACTGCTAACTATTATAAATTTTTAATTATTTAACATAAACAAAATTAAAGATTTCTTTTTAAAACAATCTTGATCCTTTTCTCTCAACTTTATTATTTTTTAACATCCGACGTTTCGACCTCTCAGGTCATTTTCAAGGATTCCTTATTCTGTCTTCACTCCTTTTTTTTTTTCCTTTAAAATTCATTAATGCTGGCTAATTGCCTTTGTCCCAATAATTTCTTCTATTAAATTATATCCTAAATTTAAAACTTTTATTTATCACTTTTATGTTCATTAATAAACCCCCAAACAGAACCTACCTTCCTTGGGGGTTTATTAATGAACATAAAAGTGATAAATAAAAGTTTTAAATTTAGGATATAATTTAATAGAAGAAATTATTGGGACAAAGGCAATTAGCCAGCATTAATGAATTTTAAAGGAAAAAAAAAAAGGAGTGAAGACAGAATAAGGAATCCTTGAAAATGACCTGAGAGGTCGAAACGTCGGATGTTAAAAAATAATAAAGTTGAGAGAAAAGGATCAAGATTGTTTTAAAAAGAAACTAAACCACTCTCAAACAACTATATTAATAAAAAATAAATCTAAAATTAAAGATATTTTAGTGGTACCTTTTTTTAAAATTTTGCGTTTTATTCTTATTATACTATTTGAATGAGGTTAAAACTTAGTTGACATCAACGATCATTTATTTGTACGTTGATATACCGAGTTTTATAAAATGCTAAAAAAGTGAAAAATCGATTATGTAAACTAGCACATTCGGTTAGTCGATTCTAGCGAAAATATTTCTGTCACATTAAATGCATTTACCAGCTTTAGATATGTAGTTTCAGTTTTAGATAAATTAGTTAGATAAAAATAGATTTAGAAAAATTTTTCATTTTGGAGCTAGGCTGTTCATACAGAAACACACTGACCGTTTTACAAAACTCGATTATTTGGACTCCGGAGATCTAATGTATATTTCAGTCGATAACTCGAATTTGTAATTTTTCACTACCCCAATATTTTCCATTAGTATATTAGGGTTCTTCATGATCTTTAGTGTTAAATGAAGAAATATTTCGTTCTTTTAGCATGTTAAGACGATATAACAAGGTTGAGAGTCTGTTAATTGGTTTCCTAAATGGAGAATGACGTCACGCAACAGACCAGCTGAGCTCTACACTATTCTGTCTCCTGTCAATTTGGTAGGTTAGTCGCTAGTAGTTCAGACTTGTTTTCGACATTTTCTAACTCTAATAAAGTAAGGGATAAAAATAATTATAAAGTAATAGAAAAGAAAATAGGAGAGGAAAAAAGAAACAAGTGTGGTGGGGGGAAATATAGTGTGAAAAAGCTGTTGGAAATTTTATTATCTCGTAAAGATGACAAGATTACAGAGCAAGTTTCCACTAGAAACTCCTCTGATTTTAACATATAACATGGAAATTAAATTAGTCCGCTCCCAATCCTATATTTATAACATTTACCATGTTGAAACGTTTTACATTTAACACATCATGAATACCCCTATTAAAAAGTGCTATTTGCATAGAAATCTTAGAGATTACATTATATAGTTGAAAATTAACGTTTTTGCCGTGTTCTTGGAGGTATTATATATTATTTTTTAATAAACAATTGTAATTATTAAAATAAAGACTTACAAGATAAGATTAAGTAATATTTACTTTTCATTCATAAACTACTATTGCTCTGGCCGTAAGTTTATAAAGCGAGCTCCGTAGGCGGGTCTTTGCTTTGGAAAACTTTTCAACTTTTTTTTTTCTTTTCTCCAGATAATTGGTTTTTCTTAAAGCGAACTTTTTACTCGAGACCGAGAGAACAGAGTATCGGGTGGTTTATCGATTAGAGTTGTTGTATTTTTGTGGTAATTGTTTTTTATCGGCCCTTAAACACTTTTAAAAGTCTTTAAGTACTGTTTACATATCATTAAAAGTTTATTATATTGGTAAATACATTTATTTAGGGTCTAGCTGACCCGAAAATGATCCGCCATTGCTAGATTTGAGTATGCAAAATATACATATATATATTGGATGAAAACAATTTAAAGTTTAACGTCAATTTAGTTAAAATTAAATATTTACGTATATATTATAGTTTGTATATCGGCTACAAATTCTATTTCAAAACTTTAATAAATACAAGCAAAATGTTCAGTGTGCCGTATCTTTGCTAACAATTGCCCAATTTCAATGTTTAAAATTTTTTTTATTTATTTTTTTTAATAAGGGAATATAATCCCTTATTCCGATGACATCTCGATATAAAAAGATTATATATTTGGCCGATTCATGTCATGAATGTTCTTCTCAGATAGCTTTTATTGCCTGTGTGCACATATATAGGTTATCTGTGAGATGTAATTTTCTTGTTCATTAAAATAAGTATTAATGTAAAAAATCTGTTGTTTTGTATGCTACACACAATTTTCAATTACTCTAAATATTAATATTTTAAGATTTCTCGAGGTTAAAAATGACGAATATAAATTTGGTTCCTGTCAATAATACAACAGTTTAACGAATATCCAAGCCATGTTCATGTGTCTACTCCAGAGTTGGGAATCTATTAAAGTAATTGGTAAAATTGTCCTGGATACAAAAGAAAACAAAAAATTGTTTTGCTGAACTATTTATTTTCCGACGTTTCGCCCAACTGTGTAGAGCTTCATCAGGACTAAAAAGATACAAAATCTACTAGAAATGTTTTACTTAGTAGGATAATAGGGTACAAAAAGGTATATTATTTTACAAATAAATAAAATTGTAAATTAAAAAATATTTTAACCCTACCTTAATTACCTAGTTGTATCTTATTATCCTACTATTTTTAAATATTTTTAGATGTTTTTGTAACTTTTTTAGCCCTGATGTAGCTCTATAATGTGGGGCGAAACGTGACAAGGTAGTTTTTAACTATTTTTTGTTTTCTTTTGACCGCACATCAGAACATTTTCTTCATAATTTATCTTTATCCATTTACTATACTAGATATATATAATAAATTATATTTATTAATA
>NW_027105238.1:163707-165492 GCF_000696795.3 Halyomorpha halys
ACTTATATCAGTAAGTATTAATATAAAAGATATAGTGCAGTGTGTGCTACAAACAATTTTCAATTACTATAAAAATTAATATTTTTGAATTTCTCGAGGTCCTTGTTTTGTTTGTCCTTGCCAAGAATAAAACAGTTTAACCAATATTGAAGCCATGTACATGTGTCTACACCAGAGTTAGCCTACTATGAAACTAATAGCTAAAATTTCCATGGATACGATATTTATTTATCAATGGTTCATTCATGAATAAGGGTCGTAATCCCATAGCAATTTTAGCTAGTAGTTTCAACTATAGCTAATTTTTCCCTATCTCTGGTCTGCACGCGGAAGAGATCGGGCGATTCGAACTCTTATCCCAAGTATTTTTGTATCAAATTCTTCAATATTATTTTATCAAATTCTTCAATATTTTTGTATCAAATTCTTCAATATTTTTGTATCAAATTCTTCAATATTTTTGTATCAAATTCTTCAATATTTTTGTATCAAATTCTACAATATTTTTGTATCAAATTCGTAAATATTTTTTTTCTAACAATGAGAACTGGTTGGTTATTTCAAATATGCAAAACTAAATGTACTTTCGTGAAAGATTATTTATTTTATTAATTTTTTTTCTTGTTATTCCATTTTGAAATGTTGAAGATTAATCACGTGAAATATTTAAGTTTAAATAAATAAAATACAATTGTCGAAGCGCATTATTTATGAGAGCTGACGAGGACGCCACGGAAGATTATTGTATTTTAGTAGTATTAGATTATAGAATTGTTGTAACAAACAGTCAAAATACTATAAAAAAAAAATAAAAAGAAAAAAATCCTATACCGCTACTATTACATGCGCTATGAAGGTTTAATAGTTAAGTAATTGGTAAACTACTAACCCTATGTACTATTTTTTGTACAACGCTTGTGCAAGGAGGTGATTTTTTCATCTTCATGCTCAACCCACATAGTTTTCTCCCCGTTTTATGAGGCTGAGTGGTTCCTGAATCCACAGGGTTGACTCACGGGTACAGTAATAGAATAAATAATTATTTTTATATTAACATAGCACCTTAATGACTGAGCTACTCCGCTCCTGAAAATATTGAAATAAAAAAAAATACGCCTATTTCCTCAACATTATCTTGGATAGGTTCCAGTATCTCGTTCAATAAATATGCTCATTATTATTAATAGAGACACAAATATGATGCAAAAACTAGATGGTTACACATATCTCCCAGCTATTATTAAATCTATTTAATTTTTGGAAACCGGAGAAGATAAGATCCATAGGGATACAGTCGACATAATAAACCTGGGCTGTACGTGTCTGTAAATGCACACTTCCTGAATTATTAATCAATGTATCTCTAAAACGTTATTTTTTTTTTTATCTGTACAATGTCTTATTTGCACCAATGAATCTATTACAATCAGCAAATGAGCTGTACTATTCAGGCATGCGCAATGTATTTAGTCCGATAAATAATTTCATCACCATAGTTATTTGATAGTTAGTTTTATAATTTCACTAACCCTTCATCATTTCAGCTAACATGATAACTATAGAAAAGCATTCTCAGTATATGCAATATTGGTTCTGTGACAATATTAAAATTTACAAACGTAAATATTATTAAACTTTTTGATTTTTTTTTTAATATTACCAACTTTTATTTATTGATAATATTACAATCTGCCAACAATTTGGGCTATGGGTAATTAATGATTGTACACTTTCGTACAAAAAAAATAATGATAATAAAAATGAATAATAATAATGAATAAATAA
>NW_027105238.1:165542-168702 GCF_000696795.3 Halyomorpha halys
TAATAAAATAAATAATAATAATAATAATAATAATAATGAAGACAAAAAAAAACACAGTTGAATGGTTAAAAGCTGGAAGGCTATTCTCCAAGACAAAGGGATTTATGGTTGCTATTCAAGATCAAGTGATTGCCACGAGATTATGAAGAAAGCATGTGCTAAAAGACGCAACAGCGCTATATAAGTGTCGATTATGCTCGGTGGCTCAACCTCAACTAAAATTCCCTGTACCTATTTTCCTTTTTCCTTTTCTTATGGAGGGTACGAAAAAAAAAAAGATGGTGGCGCTGGAATCAATCCAACATATCACGGGTGGATGTGAAGTGTTGGCTTGTACTGAATATTTACAGATGTACAGCAATGGCCAAAATTTTGCATCAGGCCCTGACTATAAAGTACAACTTAATTGATGATAAGAGCCCGTACTAAAAGTACCACCCAAATAGACTCCTCCAAAATGTCCTCGGACTTGGAATGAATCAATAATTACGGACCATACATCATGCCATAATAAACCAGATGTCCTCCTTATAGATCTAAGAAAAAGAAAGCAGAACTTATTGATGTCGGAATCCCAAACGATAATAATATAAGCTCCACTGTGGGAGAAAAACTAAGGAAATATCAGGAATTGGCGATTGAATTGAAGGAACTGTATCACTAGGAGGGAGTTACTACTACTCCAATCATTATATCCACCAATGGTCTCGTACCAAAATCCACAGTGGCAGGTGTGAATGATTTGGGAGTACCTGTTGGCTCAACAGTCGGTTCTCTTAGACACAGCAGGTATAGTGCGAAAGGTTTTAAATATTTGAAAACAAAAAATAAATAAATAAACAAAATATGAAGGTGGTTGGACTTCTAGGTTCCCCACTTCAGATACTCAACCCGCAATAGCGAGAAAAACCGACTATAATATTAATAAAAATATAAATATAAAACTAAATAAAATCTCTATATGAACATAAGAAGAAAAATAAATAAATGAAATGAATATAATCAAACTAAGTTAAATAAATTATATATAATATTTACAATCTCGACCTTAGGATACCCGAGCCCACTCTATTCCCCACGCATGAGCGTTAGAGTAAGGCTCTACGAGATCCCAGCGCAGCCCTCTCAGCCCGTGGTAATGAGCCAGTGGAGGTTGAGCAAGTGCCCTAAAGCAATAACTACATGAGCGGAGCATCTGCCCATTCTCAGAATTAAACTAGTATATTTTTTTAATATTTCTGGCATACATTTGAAAGAAAAAAAATGTTGAATTGTAAACTGGAAAAATCAGTACTACAAAGTATTGCCTTCCGAAGATTGATTTGAACTCTAAGTAGGGTGTGCGCATCGCACTTTTTTCTTTATCATGTAATTCTATAGTTTAAAGGGATAGAAATGTATTGACTGTGTTAATTATTTTTGAAATAAAAGTTATACATGTATATATATATATATTTTTTTTTTTAATGAAAACATATATTATCATTAGTACTTTATTATTAAAAGTAAACCCGCTGGGACTTTCGAGAGGTGATAAAAAGAAAAAAAACCTTACTACAGTGTATATTTTCCAGTTAGACAGCATTAGGGATAATTAATGGAGTAATTTGGAGTAATATGAGTGGGAATGGAGGGGAAGGGTGAGGTGCGGAAATGAACTTATCCTGTCTGTTCATCTTACCTCCTTTCCAGCTTGTTATATAACTCCAGTATTTTAATCTATAATAATATTTTAATATTCTTGTTTATATTATTTTAATAATATTTTTTTACCTAATAATAATAACAAAGCTATCTTTACATGTGTACTGTAACAATTTTTTTTTATTTTAGACGATTACGGATGTTAATCCTAACAATCAAACAATATTTACTAATAAATAAAATTGCATTTAATTTATAAATTTACATTATGAAAATTATTAACAAAAAAAATACAAATAAATCAGAAGAAATTGAAATAAGTAAACAAATGAGCAATATTAACTTAGTGGAAAAAGATAGTTAACCGTATGAAGTAGATTGTAGGAAGATAGTCCGGGTGGCGGTCAATAAAGGTACCAAAACGAAACCAACATTTCGACCCACTTTGCAGGGATTCGTCAGGGATATCTTGATTGAAACAAGGATGAAATTGATCTTAGAAAGGCAATCAGCCTTATTTCAATCAAGATATCCCTGACGAACCCCTGCAAAGTGGGGGGAAACGTTGGTTAACAATAAATATTTTGGTACCTTTACACACTGCTACCAGGAATATCAGCCTACAAAATATTTACTTAGTTTTATTATTTCAACATTTTGATATTTTATATTCGTTATATATTTTTTTTGTATACATACTTTATTTGTTATGTAATCGCAATACTTCCTCTTAATATATTAGGGATCTTCATGATGAGAACGTCATTCTCCATTTAGTAGATCAATTAACAAACTCTCGAACATGTTAAATGTTATATCGTTTTAACATGCTAAAAGAAGGAAATGTTTCTCTATTTAATACAACTTTTTTCATTTTATATACTTTAGCATTCTAAACTAAAGATCATAAATATCCCTTATATAACAAATAGAGTAAGTAAACTAACAAACATATAACGAATATAAAATAACAAACCGTTAAAATAATAAAAATAAGTTAATATTTTGTAGGCAGATATTCCTGGTAGCGGTCAATAAAGGTACCTAAATCAAAGCTCTCTTGATTAAAACAGGGATGGCAACTGACTGACTAAGGTCATGACAACTTGTTCACTAAGGTCAGTTGTCATACTTGTTTCAATCTGAAGAGCCTTGATGAAGTGGGGCGAAACGTTGGTGCCGCCACACAACAGTTGCTTGTCCTTCGTGTTCGTCTTTGGACGTTTTCAAATTGTATGTATTATCTTTGTTATAAGTTGATTGTATAAAATATAACTATTTACTGAAAGTATAAAAAAATAATTGTTGACTAAGTAACGTACTATTTGTTATAGATTACACACTATATCGAAGTCAGATGTTGACATGACAAGCTCTAATGGACTCCAATAAATCAAATTTTTCTTATAATGCTCGGTTGACAAATCAATTTTGTAAGCAACGTTTTGACAAGAGCCCGATCCATCAATATTACTGATGACTTCAAAGCTACCAGTCTATAGTTTGATGTGATATT
>NW_027105238.1:168772-175354 GCF_000696795.3 Halyomorpha halys
TCTAGTATAGTAAATGGTTCTAAACAAAAATATGGTTAACAACTATTTATTTTCCGACATTTCGCCCCACTTTGTCATCAGGGCTGGAAAGTTACAAACACATCTAAAAACATTTAAACATAGGAGGATAATAAGGTTAGGCTTACAGTGGAGGAAACAGTTAAAGGACTTGCAGCACAACGGAATACAAGTGTACCGACAGTTTCTCTACACTTGAAGACAATTAAAAATGGTAGATTTATGCATACCTCAAAAACTTAATGAGTGGTAGAAGCTGCAGGGTTATTTTATATGCAATCCACTGCTTAGTAGGCAGAAAACCTTTTACTCGAAAAGATAAGATGAAAAGTGGATTGTATTTTAATAACTTTTTTTACCCAAGGATGAAATCATCACACCCACATTGTACTGCAGTGGCAATAGTACAAGAGCCCAAGAGGAGAACAAAGGCAGTTATTTCACCCCAATTTTTGATTAATTTAATGAAAACTATGTATAATTACTAGTCAAAATTTATGAGTCTGCCAAGTATAGTTAGGGGAATACAAAATGGTAGCTGTTTCAAGCGATAAAAAAAACAACTAATTTAGAGCTCTATATGACATAAAAAGTAGGAACAGCATAAGAAAACCTAAGAGAACGTCATTTAAAGAAGAGTAAATTTTCTAAAATATGAGCCCTAATGGAGTTATTTACGTTAAATAGTTTTCGAGATATAGCTTTTTAAAAAGCTATATCTCGAGAACTATTGGACGTAAATAGCTCTTTTTGGGCTAATTTTTCAGAAAAGTTGCTCTTCTTTAAATAATGTTCTCTTAGATTTTGTAGTGTTATTGGTAGTTTTTAAGATATAGAGCTCCGAATGAAAAATTAAGGTTTTAAGAGCTTATTGTCCGAACAATTATAAATCAATTTATTTTAGCAAATATCATGAAAACTCTTAAATTTTCTAGTTTTGTTAGTATTTTTTAAGATATAGGTGCTCCGAATTAAAAATTAGTGTTTTTTTAAGGTTTTGAAACAGCCGCCATTTTTTATTCCACCTACCTATACTTGGCACATTCATCAATTTTGACTAGTAAACATAGTGTTCATTAAAGTAATCCAAAATTGTGGTGAGATAACTGCCTTTTTTTGTTCCCGGCTCTTGTACTATTCATTTCTGAAACCAGGTTATCTGTATCATTATATAAATGATATAATGCTAAAGATAACCTGTATTTTTAGACAGATGCTTAATCAGATACCTGGGTGACAACCCCGAAACGTTGTTACTGTTTATTAATGATATAAAATAAATAATTAAACAGGAAGAGTACCTTTTTATTCACAAGTTCTAATTAATTGTCTTGATTTCATAAAGTTGGTTTAATAAATTACTTTTCTTGAAACACGCACTTTCCTTATTAATTAATTGCCTTTCCTTTAGGTCAAGCTGCAGCAACTTCTTCATGTTTCAGGTATCCTTCTGGAAACTGTCGGAGAGACTGAGAACGGAGAGCAAAAGGTGCTCTCGCTGGTCCAGAACCGCCCGATCCTGGTGCAGAGGAACCTGGTGGTAGGGCAGGGGAAGCCCGTGGTCCATCTCGTCCAGGCCCCCGCCTTGTCCCCTCCGGAGGATGCCAAGCCACAAGCGAAGGCGGTCTCCGCGACTCAGCCACCAGCCTCTGCGGTACCTCTCAGTGGTGAGTACTATATAATAATTATTACTAGTAGCTAAGTGTTATTTAACCGCGAAAGAGTCGTTTATCGTTTATAAATACAATTTTCATACATAGACCACATAAGAAGCCTTTTTCATGTGACGACCGTAGGCTTGCTTCACAGTTAAGAGTTCACCTTCATGAACGTCGAAATTTTAAAAATATATATAGACAATATATGTATATACAGTTGACCGTAAAAATTTAAATGTAAGAAGATGGTCAGGGTTCCGGTCAAAAAAAGAACAAATAGTTTATAACTACTTTAATGTCCGACGTTTCGCCCCACTTTGCAGGGCTTCATCAGGGCTAAAAAGATACAAAAAAAACTGAGAGAAAATATTACAACAATAAGATATAATAAGGTAATTTAAGGTAGGATAAATATTATGTCAAAATAAAGTGATAAAAAAATACATATAAATAAAAGGAAGGAAGACAAAAAATAGTATCAATATAAAATAAACTTGAATAAACAATGATAAGAATAAAAAATAAGTAACAATACAAAGATTAAAAATTTTTTAAAAATGCGTAAAATATACAGTTAAAAAAGTACAGGAGACGTACATAAAACAAAAACAATAATTACTAATTAATAATAATAATGATAATAAGAGAACAAATCAGGACCACCTACCCGTTCAAAGCGAAAGATTGAACAGAAGGTGACAATAAAGTGGAAGCGTGGAGAAGTGGGGAGGAGGTGGCCAGCCGTTTTTTGACCGCAACCCTGACTGTATATAAGAAGATGGTCAATAGCATATATGTAAATATAATATACAGACGATATCAGCATCAAAGGCGCATTTAAAAACGGAACGAGTAATTTTTAATTGATATAATTATAAAAGATAAGGAATATACATAAAAAAAAAAAATACTTACAAAATAAATAAATACAACTACGCCATTATCAAGGATATAACCTAAAAGTTTCATATTATTTCTTTATTCCCTCCCTCAAATGTAAAAAAAATATTTCTTAATATTCCTCCTTACTTATTTGCTCTACACCGTCTTTTTCAATGTAGGCCAATTTCCTAAGTCAAACCTGTTGAAGAACCATTGGTTCTGTTGATAATAGTGATAGTCAGTGGTGATTTTTTAAGAAGAAAAGTTTTAAAATAGGTTTCTATACATTAAAATTATGTATTTTTGTAAATAGATAGCCATTTTATAAAATTTGGAGGGGAAATTGTTAATATATTTTGACAAACGTATTAGTTTTTAAGATTGTTTGACTTGGGTAATTGCCTTGTGTTGAAAAAAACTTTGTGACAAATCAATGATGAGTGTTTTTAGGATAAAAAATATTTATTTTGATTATTACCTAAGGGCCGGAACGTTGGAGAATTATATAAACTTAGTTGAGAGTAAGGGTAACACTTTTAATTGTGTCGTTATTAAAATTGACCACTCTCGAACAATTTATAAAAATATATTAAATTAGAAAATTATTTATCAATATTTTAATATAGTTTATGAAAGTAACCATGACAACAGTAAGAAAACAAGTCATGAGGAGCACGCTTGAGGTGTTATCAACTCACAAGCATGAGAAAGTTAGTCTGTTGCTGTGAAATGATATATGTAGGTAGGTTTTGAAATTTTCGCGGGCCTTGGAGAAGGAAAAGGACATTGACTTTCATGAAAACTTTAACTGGTACCAGTGAAAAACTCCTGAGGTTGATGAACAATGTGGTATCGCAACGTTAAAAAAATTATGAGCTTCAGGAGAAAACTTAATAATTACGCTGGAGTTGGCCGGTCGTCATTAGTGAAATACCATTATCAAATCGTATAAACTATTGTTTGAAACATATCTCAACTCTTATTTTTATTTCGTTCCACAGTTGGCCACTAGTGTCTTTGCTAGTTGGGTTTTTCGATAAAATGGTTATACTAGCACAGTGAAGATAATGTTCTGCTTTGCTTACTAACAACAACCGACATTACGTAAGCTGTTTTGTTGTCTGTAGTTCTTCTTTTTGTGAATTAGAAAAGTGCTCGTCAACTATATTTGTTTTATTTTTCGTATTATATTACAAAACTTCAGATTTCACGTCCGTTGTTAAAATGTCCAAGAACAGCACATGGAGTGACAATTGAGAATATTTTGTGTACCTAACGTATATTACCTAACGTGTGAACCATGTATTTATTTATGGGAGACTTTTGATCCCGAATTAAGTTTAATGTTTTCGTTTCATTACTGTTTAGCCGGTAGTATTAGATTTGTCCCCAAAAAGCTTGGGGTCTTTTTGAAGTAGCCTACAAAAAAGTTAGTTGAGCGAACACCTAGCACAGCAGGCGGCCTAGCATCAAAGGTGTGAAGGCGGCGGGTCTCAGGTGTTTAGTTAAGTATTCTCTACGACCCCTCGGCGAGCCTCGACTCCAAATCCCCTCAAAGCTTCGGGTCAACTTAGAAATGGCCTCCGGATGTGGGTCAGGCCGTGGTCAGGACAACTAACTCCCAACTCCTTCCGTCTCTATCTTCTGTCGGTTTGTTCACTTTAGAGCAGGGCTATACTCTGCAGTCTATAGGTCCAATAAAATAGTCTTAGGATGGATTGTTAACACAAAGTTTTGTTTTGTGACGAACAGTTCTTGAATACATCTACCTCATCAGGTACACATAGTAAAATATGACCTCTCCGAATTCATACGTCATTTGACGTTTCATAGTCTAAGGATGTTTATGATTTTTAGTTTAACATGTTAAATGGGAAAAATAACGTTAAGTGGAGAAATGTTTCCTTCTTTTAGCATGTTAAGATAGAAACATTTCTTCTCATGGTTAAAAGTTTGTTAGTTGGTTTACTAAATGGAGAATGACGTCACGCAACAGAGTCATATTTATTATTAATAAGCTCAAAATTCATAAATATTTAAAACTTCTAATTTTCAGATTATCGACAATATCACTACCATATGAACAAACTATTTATACCTTTCCACTCACTCAGGTCTGCCTTGTTTTACATTTAATTTAAATTACATTTTAGTCTCAATTGGTATTTATTCTAATTCTGAAAATTCATATTAAAAGTAATTGTAAATAGTAACAAATTTCTCCAATATTTTTATAATTTTATTTTGCTTAAAATCTCTGCATAATGTTGGTTTAAATTCTTTGTATCTGTTTTAAAATTAACTGTGTAATTGGTGTGCTCTGATATATACATTGATATACAAGTATTTTTCTTTTGAACATATTGTTTTCTTTATGTAAAATTTTGGTGTTATCAAAATCAAAATTATATTGATTTTTGGCTGCGTGCTGTACTAATACTGTTTTATTGGGATCCTTTTCTTTATTTCTTGTATCATTTTTATGTTTATATATTCTATCCCCCCAACATTTGCTTAGTTTCACCTATATAGATAGCTGGACAATTTAAACATGTAATTTTAGATATCAATCCCGATTGACTTTTTATTTCAATTTTTTCCTTTAAATAATTTTTAATTTTATTGTTAGGTCTATAACATAATGAGTATTCTTCCATTTCATAATCTATAAATGACCTCTGAATTACTTCTGATAAACCTTTTATATAATTTAATCCATAATATTTCTTAATAATTGTTTTACTATTTGCTATTTTATTTTCCATCCTATCTTTGCATTTTTTAAGGTTTATATCCCAAATTTTATAAATTAATTTTCTGGGGGTAAAAATTATCCAAAAATATTTGAAATATCATATTTTTCACTCTATTCATCCTACTAGCATCCGTTATTCTTATAGCCTTGTTAACATAATTATTAATTACATTAAATTTCATCTGAAATGGATGGCAAGAATAGTAATTTAATATCAAATTACTACTTGTTTCCTTCTTTGTCCATTCTGCTATTATATCCTTTCCTTGTCTTATTACCAACATATCCAAAAATCTTAGTTTTTCTTCCTTTTCCAATTTCATGGTGAACTGTATTCTGTCATGGTGACTATTTAATGCTTCAAATAATTTATTTATATTAACTTTTTTCATAATACAAAAAATATCATCAAAATATTTAAACATTAATTTGACTATTGTTCCTGATTTTGAAAATACATAATTTATTAAATCATTCATGATTAATCCTTCTACTGATATTGACAAATTTCCCCCCATTGGACCAGCTGAGCTCGTCACCATTTTACTTGTCGTGTTAGGTTACTTGCTCGTATTTTGTGCTTTGATTGTGTTAGTATTGTTTTGGATGTTTCTATAACTAATAAAGCAATGGATGACAATAATAATATAACAACAGTTGTTAGTCAGCTCATCTTGATTCCCTTCCTCACAAGTTAGAAGATCAACTTGGCAACTCAGTTTGCCAAACTTTTACACAAATTCCACTTTTCACTAAATTTAAACATATTGTGATAAATTACTTTATTGTGAACTTAGAAGCAAACAATAACATAAAGTTTTGGAAGGAAAGGTTATAAACCAAGTTGCTCAAAAAATCTGCTAGAGGGCTTTTATGCATTTAACATTTAACACAATATCATGAATACTCTATTGAACATGGTTGAGAGTCTGTTAAAAGTAAAAGAAGAAGGCGTCATGAAACAGATCTGTTGAGCTCATTTTGTCTGTTGTTTTCATATCTGTTATTTTTACCAACTATCCAATAATAACGGGAACTAATAGGATGGTGTTCTCTGACGCATTTCGTTTTTGTTTTATGAACTTATTTTTTTGTAAACAGTTTATTAAAATTGTTGATTTTTGTCAACGAAAAGTTCATTAACGTTTGGGAAAAATTGTTGAAATGACTACCAACTACTGATTTGTTTAAATAGTGGCAAGTCAAAAAAAGAAATAATATTATAATTTTACTTATAATTGGATCTTTTTGAAGATAGTACCGTGGTTA
>NW_027105238.1:181914-192411 GCF_000696795.3 Halyomorpha halys
TATATATATATATGAGGAGAAGATGGTTAGGGTGCGGTCAGTGAAGATCACAAATAAGTAAAAACTTATTTATTAGTGCCAACGTTTCGGCCAGAATTCCAGGCTTCATCAGGGCTAAGAACAAAAACAAGATTACAACCATAATGATTAAATAAAAGTACAGTAAAACAAGAAACATAAGAAGATAACAGATAATATATGCACACAGGTAGTATTAAAGAAATGCATAGTGCATATATATAATGAATATTGAAACTTTATTTTTAAAAATACAGGGAAAATATTAATATGAAAGTAAAAAATAAAAGAATAAAATTATATATTTGTTTGAAAATCAATTACATAAATACATGTAGAAAATTATTTAAAATTGAAGTATAAAAATATAAAGGAAAATGTGTATGTAATTAATTAAATAAGCAAGTTAAATAACATTGATGTTTTTCTTCATATTACTTCAATTTTAAATAATATCCAATTTTTTACATGTATTTATTTAATTGATTTACATATATATGTTATTTTATTTTTTTATTATTCAATTTAGTATTACTGTTTTTCCTTTATTTTATTATATACCGTTTCAATATCTTATAAATATATTCAAAACTGTTTAAATAAATGTTTGAATTTCTTTTAAATTATTTTCTGGATTTAATTTAAATGGGTATAATTTATTGGTACAATTAAAAAGAGAAAACCCCGTCTTCCTGATAGTACAAAAATAATCATATTTCGTCAAAGTATACACGAGTTATAATGGTTCCAAGTAGACCTAGGAAAAATTTCAATATTGGGTTCAGTGGTTATTTACGATTTTAGCGCGCAAAAAAAACAAAAAAAAAACTAAAATACATCGAAAATCATTAATTCAAATTTAGGTTGTAAATCTATGTATATTACATGTTTTTTTAAAATGATAATTGTTTTTTTATGTATATTTATCGAATTCTAATACCACAATATCGAATAGTGGCATGATATGGTATTTAGAGGGTGGGAGAGAGGGAGGGAGTGAGTGGGGGTGGGAAGGATGAGATAATGGGACAGTGGGATAATTGTAGGGGGAAGGGGCGCTGGGAGGAGGGGGAGGGGTAAATACCCCATTGTCTCTAATTCTAAAGCTTCCTCACATTTCATCCTCTCTTCCAAATATTTCCTATTCCGTCTGTTTTATCAAAGTGTCTTCATTTTTGTTCTCCATTGTTTTACCAATTGCCATATATATTCGGTTTTATCAATTCATCTCTTATCTGTTTTGTGAATAAATGTTTTGGTTTATTCATTTTTTAGTGTTATTATTTTTTTACAATAAAAATTATTGATTGATATTTGATTGCTTTCTTCGTCCCTTATTTTATCTGATCATAGAAAAATTGCCATCATGTATATTGATTTAAAAAGATCAGTATCTATTGATCATATTTATTATTTGGTATAATTTATTTAATTAAAATGTATTTTCTTATATTATATAATAATTATGTAATTATATTTTTTTTAAAAAATTGTATTTTTCACTTATTATTCACATGTGTATCTTTATTTTAAATACTGTAGTATTCCCAGAGTATTCCTCTATCTACAGGATT
Source organism: Halyomorpha halys (assembly GCF_000696795.3). NCBI lineage: Eukaryota > Metazoa > Arthropoda > Insecta > Hemiptera > Pentatomidae > Halyomorpha > Halyomorpha halys. The sequence continues at coordinate 183,507 of NW_027105238.1, forward strand.
CTTCATTTAAAATACAATATTAATAATAAAAAAATAATAATTTAAAAATATTTATGAATATATTTCGCTCAACAATGTAAACATATGCAATTAAGGACTATCCATCCATTGATTAAATTTCTTTAAAATTTCAATTTATATACTTTTAGAAAGTTATTATTTAAAAATTATCATGGGTTTATCACATGTAGGTAATTATTTTCTTAACAAAGAAGGCGACTGTGATCAATAATTTTAATTTTTTATTGACTAATTTTAATATTCTATTTACTAACACTGATGTGAAAATTGACTTATTAGGGTAATTTATTGGATTAACCTGAGCAGAATAGCCTACATGAAGTGTTTTAAAATGATTTAGTTCTAAAGTTGTATTAAGATTGTCCCTGAGGATGGTTGAATTGGCTGAAACGTTGGACTTATAAAGTGAGTAAATATGTTTTGAGACTAAAATGGATAAAATTTTATTTATTTAAACAATATTTACCAGTCTCACGAAAGTGTTAAGATCATAATTAAAGTTATTATTTTATTTTTAAAACCCACAATAAAAATTCGAGCTTTTTAATAGTATAGGCTCTATCTATGGGTTATATTGTTATGGACAAACGGTGAACCTATATATATATATTGACATTTATTAAGTGTTTGTATGCCTCTATCTTTACAAACAGAGGCATACAGAGGTATATCCATTCAAGGAGGGATTGTCATATAGTTTATCAGTCAGTATATCATTTCATATAATTTTATTATATGAAATTCCATTTACAATGCATATTTCTGTATCAGTGTGTAATAAAAATTAAGTGTTTGTTGTAAGTCTTTGTAAGAAGTATTTCAGTCTTATATTATAAATATGTATTATAATTGTTTTGTCTATCTATGTATGCCCCTACAAAGAAGGATGACTATATATCCATATTATATTATTTAGTTAATTGATAAGTATTATCGTAATTTTAAACTGACCTGTATTTTCTTTCAGGTTTCCATTGTAGAAAGATTAAATGTCCGTTACGTATATTGTCCACTAGACAGAAGTTAAAAATACAATTTAAAACATTTTTTATCAATCTGGAATTAAAAATGTCCGTTACTGATAAGTGTCCGTTAGGAGAAGAAAAATGTCTATAATTTTTCCAACTTTTGTAATTTACCTTTAGATTTGATTTAATTCAGTATCTGAAAGAGGTCATAAATTATTTTTATATATCAATTTTTTCTTTATAACTATGCAATATATTTTTCTTAAGAATTAACCGTTATTTTTAATTTATTTTATTTTTTTGTTGAAATAAAGAGAAAAAACAAAACTCCTTCTAGGAGTCGTGTATAAAATCGAAGATATTTGCATAACTATGCTTAGAGAAGCGGTAGTGGGAGGGGGGAGAGAGTCTATCTTAGCCGGGGCTTTGAATATTAATAATTCGTTTCTGATATCTGATCTCAAGTCCATCTTCTCTTCCTTCTCAGTGCACTATCTTCAGTAGTTTGTAGAAAACGAAAAATTTTAAAAATTAATTATTTAGTTTTTTTTTTTTTTTAATGTTATATAAACTAACTATCACGGAATTGTAAAAATATATCTTCATATTTCGGTATCTCAATTTACATATAATTGTACGCCATTCCGGCTGTTTCTTTGATTGATGAAGATTTTGCGGACTTAATCGTTCCAGAAGAATAATTTAAAAGACTGCAACGGCATGCCGAAAAACAAGATTCTTATTTGACGTAAAATAATACTTCCCTGCTATGTTTTAATATTTTATCGAAATTAGAAAATGGCGTTGTGACCTAGATGCTGAAATGTAGAATGGAATGAATCTACTTCAGAATAACTCCTGCTTCTATTTAAATAATTTATTATTTTGAATCCTTATTTATAATAGTTTTTTTTTTAAATTTATTTATTGATTTTTACAACTGTGTTAAATGTTTTTTCAAACCTCTTTATTTTTTATATGGTTATATAATACATAATACTATAATGCAATACATTATACATATACAATTTACATTATATCTTGGTTTGCCGTATGGCATTATAAGATGAGCAAACATGGTCCGCTGAAGGCGGTTATACATTGGTGGGATGATAGCTGGGGCGCTTAAAAGAAATGGGGAGGGGCCATTCCGGCTGGTGATGGTGGTGGTGTGATGACTTCAAGCTGCAGAGCCCGAAGTCCTTCCCTCGGCGAGGACGTCTACCAAGAGGACTGTGCTTTGCCACCTCCCAGGTCTTGTTGGAGGGGTGATTTCTCTGAATAGCGGGTTGGCACAGGCCTTCAGCCCATCAAAGAATTTGATATGCCTTCGGCCTATATACTCCGACTCAGAGGGTGGTGTTTCTCGCCCTCTGTAGAGTTGTTCCACGGACGATTCGCCGGAGGACGGAATTCTGATAGCTCTGCAGCTTTTCAAGCGTGGTCTGGTAGAGGTGACGCAGCAGGGGTGCACCATAGAGCAGAGTCGGGCGGATTATCGCCTTGTAGATTTGCAGCTTCAGCCTTAGTGAGAGTTGCGGGGATTTCAGGAGATGGAAGCCTGTAGCTCTTCTGGCGGGCCAGCTTAAGTCTCTCCCGAACGTGACTGGAGAAGGTGAGGCCTTTCCAGTGTGACGCCCAGGTAGAGAATGGAGTTGGAGATTCGCTGGTCGACTTCATCCACTTTGAAGGTGGTACTGCCTACCTTGGCTTCTTTCCTTTTTGGAACGACATCTGTGTTAAATGTACACAATAAGTCTATAATATGACAATTTTAGCTATTAGTTTCAACCATAGTGGGCAACTATGAAACTAATAGCTAAAATTGTCATGTATATGATATTAATTTATCAATGGTTCATTCATGAATAAGAGTCGTATCCATGGCAATTTTAGCTAGTAGTTTCAACCATAACGAATTTTTACCCATAGCTAGTGCGATCACTACTTCTACTTCCCTCTGGTAAGTGAAAATCTAAAACAATAATTTTTTTTCTATAAAAATTAATATTTTAGAGTTTATAAAAGTGGAAATAAAGAATATCAGGGTTGTTTCTGCTAAAAATATAACAATATGTATTGAAGCCTTGACGAATAATTACGATCGGATGAAATCGGTCTCCGACTTTTTGTTTGTCTATATGTTTGAGACTGGTTAATATTGTTTAAATAAATAAAATTTTATCCATTTTAGTCTCAAAACATTTTTATTCTATTTATAAGTCCGACGTTTTGGCCAATTCGGCCATCATCAAGGACAATCTTAATACAATTTTAGAACTAAAACATTCAAAAAACTACTTCATCCAGGCTATTCTGGCACCGTCATTTCTATTAGTCCTCAAAATACCCTTTATTCTCATTGAATTAAACATTAAAATTATTTATCACAGTCAATAGTAAAATTTATCACAACCCACTTCAACATACAACTTGGTTGTGATAAATTTTATTGTTTACTGTGATAAATAATTTTAATTTTTAATTAAATGTGAAAAATAAAGTCCTGAATTTATTATCACGTCGGGTGGAGCAAGAAAGTTCCAAATTATTATATTGACACTACTGTATAAAAATATCAGACTGATTACAACAGCAAAATTCAAGGACATAATTGACCTATTACGATATATACCACTGGAACATCTCAATTTCTTCAAATCCCTTTCACACACACACAAAATGTCTATGAGTAGTAAACTGTTTTCTAAATTATGTTTGTTATTGTGTACGTTATGTAGTTAAAAATTGTGAAGTGTTGTAAAGATATGTAAAATAATATATATATATTTAATTTGAAGCATCTTAAATTATGTTGAATAGATTCTGGGCTTCTTCAAATATTATAACGAATCTGGTTGTTAATTTTGAAAGTGGCCTAACTCCATTCTTGGTAAGAGAACGCTTATTATTCACTTAATAATTTCCATTATTTTAATAGCAACTGTAATGTGACACCTTTAGATACACTTAAGCAGTATGACTCATTAGTATCCTGTAAGTATATTTTTAATTGCATTGAAACATTGACCTTTAAATATTTCAATTAAAGTATATATGGACTTAGGCTACTTTCAAAATAAACAGTTCAATTATAAATGTAATATCTTATAATTCAAATTAACCTCATAAAAGTAAAGTCTGATTTATGTTATTTGGTAAATTTTAACGTCCTTTTGATGAAATGAAAATTAAATATATATATATTGAATATATATCTGGCTCTTCCATTGTCTTGTGACATTATAGGGGATTGGGCTCTAGATCCTATAAAAGATTTTCGTGATTTTGTAGCTACAAAATTCATTTTTTGCGGAATGTATTTGCCAAAAATCCATGCATGAAAGAAGAAAATAAATTTATTTTATATTTCAGTACACCAATAAATCATAGATACAAACCTAAATTATCAGATTGAATTGTCGGTTGTAGATCTGTATTATCAGACAATGTCTATTGAAGTAATACAGAATAAAAGGCATCAAGTTGGACGATACATTACCGCGGAGACCGCGTTAGGATGAAGCCTAGAACCAATAACTCAGCCTCGCTTAGGATTTGCCGTATCCTTCTTCTTGGGACCAGTTAAATTAGGAAGCGATCCGGATGAATACTTCGCATGTGAGTCCTAGCTCCTAAGTCAGAGTTGCCTTAATCTCGCGGAATTAGTTTATATGGAGTCGCGGATTGTGACCTTAAGTCCCCCGCTCTCTCTGCTCGCTCGGTATTTGTCTTAGATAAGCCGTTCCGACTCGCTCCCTTTTATCTTTATTTAATCCTAAATGAATTGTAAGGCAAGTAGATTGATCGCTATCCAGCTTCTCTCTGTATCCTTATAGGGAAGTTCCAGGGAGCCATTGTCTCGCAGGGTGTGGTTAGTAATGTGTATAATAGTGGGTGTGGTTAGTTATGGTAAAAAAAAATTCAAATTTTATATTTAATCGTGTGGTTAATGTAGTCTCGTCTTCATTGGAGCGCGGAATGTACTGCTCGGGAGTCTTTCTTGATGTAGAACAGGCTTTTGATCGAGTCTGGCACCCAGGACTGCTATACAAGATCCGCCTACATCTCATTTTCCGTTCTTATCTCTCAGACAGGTTATTTCAAGTAAATCACAACAGCGCTTATTCAACCCTGTTTTCTCAGTCTGCTGGTGAACCTCAGGGTAGTATCCTTGGTCCTTTCCTTTATACAATTTTTACAGCTGACATCCCAACCTATCCTAACACTATTCTCACAACGTATACCGATGACACAAGCCTATTGTCAGTGAATAATGATCCTTCCATTGTATCCCAAACCCTCCAATCCCACATCACCACTCTTGAAGACTGGAGGTTTAAAATAAATTCCAATAAATCCCACCAAATAACATTTACCCTTCGTCGTAAGCCTTCGTCTTGCCCCACAGAATCCTTTAATAATACCCCACTTATTCCTGTTGAACAGATCCGTTACTTAGGACTAAATATGGACAAACGACTGACATAGAATCCTCATACATGACTGAAAAGACAGGAAACTGCTCGTCGATTCCGACTATTACAACATTTACTAGACAAACGGTCCAAACTTCCAATCCATTATAAAAGACTGATCTACATTACTGTTATAAGGCCTCTCTGGACTTACAGATTTGAGCTATGGGGCTCCAATAAACCATCGCATTCCTTTCGAATCCAATCCTTACAGTAAAAAATCCTTCGTAAAATCCTTAACGCTCCTTACTTTGTCACCAATCAAATCATCCATCAGAACCTCAATGTCCCATATGTTGCCGATTTGGCCAGAACCAGATACCAATCCTTCCATGGAAAACTTCCCAACCATCCAAATCCACTTGTTTCTAACCTGGCTTCTCCTTCACTAACTAGGCGTCTGAAAAGAAGATGGCCTTGAGATCTTCTCCTTTAGAAATGTTTTTGGAGTTCTATCAATGGGTAGATTCTCCACATGTTTGTATCATGTCATAATATCACTGACAGAAAATTTACTTGATGTGTATATATGTATACAGTTGAAAATAACAATAAATAGATTATTAAAAAAAAAATGTTATATTTTTGTCTTTGGGAATGTGGAAAAAATATTGTTAAAATATATTATTTGAAAGTATATTTTATAGAATACAGTAGTATACAATATTATATATATAAATATATACACACATATGAGGAGAAGATAGTCGGGGGTGCAGTCAGTAAAATATACACAAACAAAAACATTTATTTGTGCCAGTAAGTGGTCCTGGAATATCACAACGCGATACATGATGAAATTATGCAGTGTGGGGTCATGTGTCCTACCTCCGATCTGTGAATTGCTTCCAATAGGCTGGCGGGCCTCACACACCCTTGGGGAGGGATAGTGGGCGGACGAACTGCGGTTTTCCGGTAGAATGAACACCCATTTAGGGCGGTCACCCATCTAAGTGCTGACCGCGCTCGACGCTGCTTAACTTTTCTTTTCTTTTGCAAGAGTCATAGCCGACACTGTTATCTCCACTACAGAGATCTCGATCGAGATACCTGAAAATTTCCTTATTCACGTTTTTTGGTGTGCTTATTACAAATTCCAGCATTATGGCCTGTAAGTTTTTTCCCCGAAAACTGTAACAACTACGTCAAAACGAGGCTTCAATTTGAAATAATCGATTGTTGAATCTGTGTGACGAAATTTAGTCCAATCAAATAGGGGTCAAAAAGTGGTTCAGGCAGAGACATTTAAGGAAAGCTTTAGTACAAGAGCCGGGGAGAAAAAATGTCAGTTATTCCGAATTCTTGATTAATTTAACGAAAACCATGTATGTATACTGTTCAAAATTAATGAGTCTGCTAAGTAAAGGTAGGAAGAATAAAAAATGGCGGCTGTTTCAAAACGTAATAAATTATTTTTTTTCATTCTGAGCTCAATAGCTTTTAAACTAACAGCAACACTAAAAAACTTAAGAAAGTATCATTTACAGCAGAAATTTTTTTCTGAAATATGAGCCCTAATAGAGCTATTTATGTTCAATAGTTCTCGAGATATAGCTTTTTATAAAGCAGCATATCATTAAAAATTACTGAAAATTGAATTTATTCTGAGAAATCTATATCTTACCATTGTACGTACAGAAATCTAGTAGCAACCATATTGAAGCTAGTTTAATGTACTCTGTTTATCATCTTCGCAGGAGTAGAATTTTTCATGATATTCGGCAAAATAAATTCACAAAATGTTGATTTCTAGTTGTTCGGATTATATTTTTGATTTTGACTCAGGAACCATAAGTCGTAGAGATGTCTGTCAGGACTCAAATCAGAGGTAATTTAACTTTCTATAATGTAGTTAATGACACGTATCGTCGAAGGGGTAGTAATTTTTATGATATTCGCATATGAAATATTGTCAAAAAAACTTTAAGCAATTTTTTTTTTGCAAATATCATGAAAACTACTACTCCAATGAAAAAAAAATGTTATAAATAAACTACTTTCAAGTACGTTAAATTCACTTTTGAGTGCTAATAGACATCTGTACGTCAAATGGTTTTTGAGATATAGATTTTTCAAACTAAATTCACTAACTACTGATTTTTCTGTACATTGCTTCTGAAATGTTGCTTTTAAAAATCTATATCTCGAGAACTTTTAAATAAATCTATTAGAACTCATATTTTAGCAAATTTATTCTACTTTAAATGATGTTCTTTTTGGTTTTCTGGCGTTGGTTGTTTTTAAGATATAGAGCTCCGAATGAAAAATTATTTTTGTTACGTTTTGCCATTAACAGCCGCCATTTGTTAATCCTCCTACCTATAATTGGCAGACTCGTCAATTTTGACTAGTAATTATACATAGTTTTCATGTAAGTAATAAAAAATTAGGGTGAAGTAAATGTATTTTTTCTTCTCTTGGGCTCTTGTACTATGATATTTTACGCCACTAAACAAAAAGAATAAGGCGTTTTGTGTATACTCAGGCACAGTTCCGGATGACTGTTCGGTCAGGAGGTAGTATACCTTCAGCTCTTGAAGGCGTCAACTGCTTGGGATTAACATGCTGATCTAACATAAATGTGACTATATGTGTGATATATATTATTATAACATGTTGCATCCTACTTATTTTTATATATAATTATTTGTATTTTAAGTTATTTAAAGTACCTTCAAGTAATTGGTTGTTCTATTCTAATTATTGCTGCTATGAGAGAGAATGCTTAATAATTATTTGTAAAATTTTATTTTATTATTTCGTTTCGAAGTTTCACTTCTGTTGGCCAGCCCCGAGAGTGCCAGATTTTATATTTTTTGCTCTCATAGTTTCCTTTTTAAAAATAAATTTCTGATTTTTTTACAAAAATTAAAATGTATATCGTTTCTCTACATTTTTTGTTTAAAATTTAGCTTGTTTGTAGGAACATACTAGTTCTATTATACTGATAAAACACATAATAAATGTTGAGTTAAAACCATTTAAAAAGTTAAGAAACAAAAAAAAAACTGGAATTTGTGCATCAAATCATTTTTGAGCACCAGCTCATTTCTATTTAATTAGGCAAATTACGTGGATAGTTATTAGATTAAGCTATTGATTAGGTCGAAGGTTTAAGGTTTAAGGGATATATGCCCTAGGAAGCGAAAAAAACGTTATTTTATATATATTATTCATATTTTCGTATTTGATTTTCGTATTGTATTCCGCCTTTGATCTGTATTTAATGAATAGTTATAATATACCAATCGATTGGTTTTGGGTACAGTATGAGAAAAATGATTTTAATAGTATATAATGTGTAGAATATATTCCAAAAACCCTTTGTTTAATCTCTGAACTGGATTTTTAATTTGATTATATACTTTTTTAAATTTTAGTGTTTTTTATTATTTTCAAGTTTTTAAAATGATTAAATGTAAAAATTTTTAAATATGA
>NW_027105238.1:192461-195793 GCF_000696795.3 Halyomorpha halys
ATATATAGTTCTTTATGTTAACAAATGCTTTATTTTTTGGCATTTTTACTTGAAGTATTTTTTTAAAATTTATTCTACATAAATACAACCACATTATATTCTATTAAAAATAATACTGTACCAAAGATCAATCGATTGGTATATTATAACTATTACGTAACTAAGTACTTCAGTTCCTTATAGAATTGCATTTTATTTTGGTTTTTGTAGAAGTAAAATCTCGTAAATAAAATCTTTGTTAAATGAACTTGTGATTTAGATCCTGTACATCAGTGAAAGTTTATGGTTACATTGACCGAAGCCCGGATACCCTAGATATATCCTACCAGGCGACGACATACCCCCGATGTCAGGGAGTATGAGGATATACAAGGTTATTAGGGACTAAGTTGTGCTGGCTATAGTAATTGATACCCTCCATTAGGAGAAGCCATGGTCCTCCATCAATCCCCTAACTGCCACAATCTGTATCCCCCTCGCCCTTGTCCGCCATTACTAAACTGTTAGTAATGTTAGCGTCATATTTAGTAGAATAAAGTATATTCACTAACTTATTAAATTTTTTGTAATGCCTAATTTTATAGGTATTATTTTCAGTGTAATCCAGTATATATATATTTTTATTGTGTATTATTAAATTTTGTATTATTTTATAGACAATAGTAATCCCCTCTTTTTTCAGAAATGATCAAAATGAAAAATAAAATAAATAAATAAAAAAGTATAATCGTAATAGAGCTCATTCACACCATATTTACAAACATATAAAGTATAATAAATATAAATGATAACGAAATAAGAAATAGAAGAAGAAATAATAAATAAAAATTAATAACGGAAGAAGATAGTTGATCGTATGATAATAAGAAGATAGTCCGGGTGGCGATCAATAAAGATATCAAAATAGTAACAAAAAACTATTTATTGTTAACCAACGTTTCGCCCCACTTTGGTTATAAATAGATAGTTTCTAATTACTATTTTGATACCTTTATTGACCGCCACCTGGACTATCTTCTTATTATCATACGATCAACTAAAGATGATAGATTGTAATAGATGGCATAAACTAATAATTGAATCATAGGTAATTTAACACAACATGATGAAAATTAATTGAATGGTGCATAATATTCCCCTAATTCAATAACGTTTTATAGGCTATTGTTATCTAAGACAAAGGCATAATATCCTGCAACAGTGTGATAATAATGCTAGCTTTGATATTATAAATAAGGTAGGAAATTTATGATTCAGTATGTTTTAAAAAATGTTTTTATAATGATTAGAATGTAATTGAAATTGTAAATCAATAGATCCTCGAGAATGTTTTTTATATATTTTTTAAACTGATAAATTATTTTTACTAATTACACGAATTACAAGAAATCACATCCTTCTTCGCAAGTATTTTTAGAAAATTAACGAATATTGAGTAGTGGCAGAAGAATAATCAGAACTTAGAAATGATAGGACACCTTATATTACAATTACTCTAATACACGGGATTTATATACTGGATTTCAGATTCTCCACCCTAGTCCTGCGGGTAGCACCCACACTCATCCTCCACTGGTTTTTAATACCGTCGCCTTCCCCTAATATGATGTTTTACTTACACGATTAATGGCTATTGCCCTTATGTGTGGCAGAAATTAATAAAAAAAAAATTCAATTCAAAATGCCTGTCCAAATATGGTGAAAAAATTCTAATTATTCAAATTTACTTAAACATCAATGTAATTTGACAGTGATGTTCTGTAATATACAGCTCGTCCGATATGGCTTTACTTTTATGGCATCAATATTTGGTTTTACTCTCTCAGCGATTTGAATGGTCATCACTTATACAGAAATGGTTCTGTAGACCGAAATGTTGATGTGTTTTCCTTAAAAGTTTAAACGATTTAAATTTTTTGTAAGTGATTACGAACATTTTTTTTTAAGAGGAACTAAATTGAAGTACAAATTGAAATACTTCGATTTTATTGATTTTTCTGCTTGCACTATATCAAAGAAAATAATACAATCTGAACTATAGAACATAATGATAGGAGTAGTTACGAAGTTGTGCTAACTCATATATTTTTTTTTTACCTTAACAATTTTTTATTTGCACGTCTAAATCTAGTTTACAATCAGCAAATGAGCTGTACTATTCAGGGAAGGCATAAGGGATACAGCACCCAATGACTTATATACGTAGCATTTTTTTTTCAACTATAGATATTATTGGCATATTAAATTGAATACTGGTAATTCAAAATTGAAAATAAGATGATTCAAAATCTCTCAACTCTCACTCTTCAGTGATTAAGGTCAGGTCTTCCGAATCATTTACTCCTCAATGCATTGGATATATCTATAACCATCATATAGTAATTAATATTTGGATATTCTTTATTTATTTTATAAATACATTATTGAAGTAGTGTCCAAATCTACTTAACTCTTTTTTAATAGGAGTCCCTGATTTTTTTAATGTATTAATTTAATCTGAAATTTCGCTTTAATTGGCTTTATTGGATAATTTTCTCATTAACAAACAAAACAAAATTGGACAATACGTAAAGGGCCGGAGTGATAACCCATCGGAGAGCGATATATCAACAAGGCTCTGGAATTAGGGGAAATTTTATCGTGGAACATTTCAACAAGGAGACAATGGAACTTGTGAAAAATGGTTCAACATTTTCCATTCCTCCTCTTCATTCCTGCGTTGGGATAATAGCATTCGATTATAATTTATAACGCTCCTCGTCTCGTTCATCTCTAGCGTAGTCTCGTCTCTTTGTCGGTATCAAGCCAATGCTTCCAGTATTAATAGCATATTGTATATGATAATCATTATAATTGTATGTATATATATACCGTATAATTTCAAATATGAAGAAAATAGTAAGGGTTGCCTTAAAAAAGATGAACAAAAATAGTTTACGATTGGAGAAGTTTATCGGGGGTGCGGTCAGCAAAGAACAACATAAATAAACAAAACCATATTTATTTATTTTATGTCGACGTTTCGACCTGAGTTTCAGGTCTTCATCAGGGCTATAGAACAAAAGAGATAACAACATTTAGAGAAACATACAATTGAAAAGGAATAGTATATAAACAAATTTGGAATTATATAAAATATTGAATTGAATCATAAATGATAAAAAATTGATAACTGTTAATTGAATAGTAAAAAAAAAATAATTGATTGATAATCATGGAATTAGATGGTAGTAAATTGAAAACAGTGAAAGATGAAATATAATATCATGTAGGTAAGAAGATATGTATAATATAAGATATGCCAGTAGTGTCTAAAAAACTGAAAAAATAAA
>NW_027105238.1:195843-208894 GCF_000696795.3 Halyomorpha halys
TAAAATAAAAAAAATAAATATAATTTATTTTTTCAGTTTCTTAGATACTACTGGCATATCTTATATTATATATATCTTCTTACCTACATGATATCATATTTAATCTTTCACTGTTTTCAAGCTACTACCATCTAATTCCATGATTATCAATCAATTAATTTTTTTACTATTCAATTAACAGTTATCAATTTTTTTTTATCATTTATGATTAAATTCAATATTTTATATAATTCCAAAATTGTTTATATACTATTCCTTTTCAATTTTATGTTTTCTCTAAATGTTGTTGTTATCTCTTTTGTTCTATAGGCCTGATGAAGACCTGAAACTCAGGTCGAAACGTCGGCATAAAATAAATAATTATGGTTTTGTTTATTTATGTTGTTCTTTGCTGACCGCACCCCCGACAAACTTCTCCAATCATTAATCTACGGTCCACTATCTACACCTCATCAAAAATAGTTTACAACTATTTATTATCCTACGTTTCGCCCCGATTTGTTGGGCTATATCAGGGCTGAAGCAAAACTGATATAATATACTGTCATAAGTCTGTAAAGCTTATCTTGAACAGCCCTGATGAAGTCCTTCAAAGTGGGACGAAACGTCGGATTATAGTTGTAAACTATATATATATATTTTTTTTTTCCCGCAACCCTGATCATCTTGATATTTGAAATTCAATCGGTCAATTATCTATAGATAAATTATTGTTTCCATGATAGATACAAATAAAAGTTGTTACCATTGTCTAATTATTCTGTATTTTCAGGTTTACACCTTTTTTTAAATATTTTATGTATAGATCATTGATCGTATAATTTCAAATATCAAGAAGATGGTCAGGGTTGCAGTAAAAAAAAAAAAAGTTAGTTGTAAACTCAAAAAGTTCATCCACAGTTTGTTTGTTATCCTTCAAAATTGGATGGAGGTCCTCTGGTAATTCATAGGAAGATTTTAGGGAGTCGTGTACTCGGCGTTCAGTTAAAATGTGTTAAACGATAAGTCGCGTTCAGCAAGTCTGGTATACTGGTGGAAAATCGCGGACCATAAGGTAACCGTGGGTCAGGCGCTTATGGCTATTTGAAGGTGAGTCAAAACCACCTTCTCTCTGCGCACATTTGTACTAGATGATATTCATGGGTAGACGTCACTTCTGATTTCCCATAATTTATTGTCAGTAGCATTTACCCACATTTGATGCCCTTTAAATGAAATTCCCTGCTTAATGAGGGCAATGAAGTCATCTATAGGCACTCCGCGATTTGAAATTCCTTCAGAAATCGCGACCTTTGCTGCCTGATCAGCCATTTCGTTACTGGCTGTACCGCAGTGCCCAGGGACCCAAGGGAAGAACACAGAAATACCGTTTATGTTGCCAGACTTAAATGAATAATTGAGCTTTTGATTTAGCGGGTTCGTTTAGAAAATATATTTTAAAATACAATATAGAAATATAATAATAATATAGAATATAATATAAATATGAATATAATAAGTAATATAGAATAAGAAACATAATAATATAGAAAATATATTTTTAAATTGAGTTGGACTGACAATGAATCTGTACGGAAACTGATAATTACTGTTTTTAGAACAACGTTTGTTCAAGGAAGTGTTTTTTCAAGATCACGCATAACCACCTGATTTTTTCCAACTAAGAGGAACCACTTTATGAGCGTGAGTAGACCCCAAGAGGCCTTAGGAACCCATAGAGTTGACTCAGGGCTACAATAACGGGGAAAATTATCTTCTTCAGTTGAAATATAACGCAGGTCCTTGGATTTAGTAACATATTGCCTTACCACTATGATAACTCACTCTCTTAAAACAGGATAGCCACCTCGAAATCCGCTTTATACCAAAAATTATTTTTATCTTCTTTGGTTTAAGATAAAGAGAGCGCAGTGGACCGACAGACCACAAGGACTCGGGTTCGAATACTCCTATAGCAGATAATTATTTTCTATTACAATGTAGCCTCGTGTCAGCCCTGTGGTTTCTAGAGCCCTTCTGAGGTCCACCCAGCCTCACAAAGTGGGTCCCTTAATTGGGGAAAAATCTGGCGATTCAGCGTGATCTTGAAAGCAAAGTACTGAACCCTTAACTTTAACCGTTCTAGTGGTTCTTCCGACGACCAGTATAAAAGGAAGGTGTCATTTGTGGTCGAATGAGTGACTAGGCTATCGAGAGACATGTGACGAGCGCCTGTGACGTCGCGTTGTGGCATGTGATTCTTCATTTTACATTGAGGTGGGCACCGAAATGAGATTAAAGTAATTTATAAAATCGGATGTGTAAATCCGTCAGCTTCTATTAAGCTATCCGAATAAACTGATTTAAATATATTTGCGTAACCAGATAAGAAAAAATATTGAAGAGCTTCGTAATGTTTGACCGAATACTACTTAATGATCCGGTAAGTATCAAAATTAGAATGGGGGAGATCTTGGATAGATATAGGCAATTTTTAAAGGATAAAGACCTCTCGTTATTACGAGAATCGACGAATAACTCGTGTTACAGTAGGGTCATCATTAAAACAGATGCTCCTCAAAGCTACCTAAAGATCAGCTCCCCCATAACTCACTTGAGAATAATTGCCCAACTACACCTCTCCGGTAAATATCCAATTACCCTCAGTGTCGGTCCACACAAATATACTTTGGACCCACAGAAGCTTTTTCCCAGCTTGTGATGGAACGGCACTGGAGAATTGTTTCCATTTTTCGACAAATTGCCCCGCGTATTCTGAAAACCGAATCCGATATATGTCGAAACTAAGCAATATTAACCGCAATCAATTGTACTAATATCAGTCTATACCCTCAGGACACCTATCGTCACAATGGGATGTATAGTTTTGATCTGTTTTTTTTTTTTTTATTAATATTATTAAATATGAAGTGAAGTTTTTTTTGTATTGTTTTATTCTAACGAATGTGGATAGCCCATCTTGGGTATAGTGTTTGTTAATTGTTTATATAAACGATCTTTTACTCATCATTTTTGTAAAATTACTACAATTGATTTGATTTTATGTATTTCACATGCTAACTCTATTTGTACAAGGGTTGAACCATAAACAAGTAAATAAATTATTATTATAATTTTTCAACTTGTACTAATTTACAAGGGAAAACTACTTTCTTATTAATATTTATGTATACCATAAAGCAAAATGCTCCATTAGCTCGAAATGTTTTTTTTTATTAATTTGTATTTAATTAATCCGATGTATTCCAAACGACATTTTTTATTTTGAAGCTGTGCTCAATCTGTCTTAGTGATTTGTTCGCATAAAGTATCGTGACTCCCGATACCGTCCGATAATGATAAAACAACAATCAAAGGGCTAAAAAGTTGGAGCAATAAGGGCCATTGAGGATAATGAGGGCCAGTTAGGGAGGGATTTATAGCGGACCTCATAGGGCCCCATGTATCAGGATCCCCGGGTACAGTGTACAGTGTACGGTGTGTACCGAACCCTCTTATTAATTACCTCGACTCTATAGCTCTCACTATATCTACTGTCTTATCTTCTCTCTACAGCTCTACAAACTTATATTGTCCCTAGGAGAGTTAGATCAGTTCGGCCAACAGGGCTCGAGGATTCCAATATTGGAGCAATCTTTGAGGGATCGAGGTAACAAAGGAAGAGGGTCCATTTATTCTGTTGGTTTCAAATTTTGACTTTATCAAGCAGAGTTTCCAAAGTGCTTTTGTTGTTTGATATCTAACGTGCCTCGGTGTCCAACTAAAACATTTAACACGGCTGAAACCAATTCGAACCTTGTTTTAAATATATAATATATTATTTAATTATAATATTTAAATACTGTAGTATAGAGCCTTATCTTTAATATATTAATTAATAAATACATAACTGCTTTATTATAGAGTTATATATAAATACATAACGAGCTGGCCAGAATAGCCTGCAAAACGGTTTTAAATAATCAGATGTCAGTTATAAATTTACTTTGAAGGTATGTTAAGTTATCATAAAATGTTGCTAAAATTATTAAAAATGAATGTATATAAGCTGTTAATTGTTAGATTGTCCTTGAGGATGGCCAAATTGGTCGGAACGTTGGACTGTTTATATAATAAAGAGTGTTGAGACTTAACATGGATGCCAATTAATTTATTTGAAAAATAAATATTGGTCTCAAGAAATTTAAAAGATTGTATATAAAATAAATTATTTTACAATAATAGTAAATTGAAAATATTTTATAGTATATTTGTGTGGACCAACACTAAGAGTAATTGGATATTTACCGGAAAGTCATAATTGGGCAATCATTCTCAAAGAAGCTATAGGGCAACTGATTTTTAGGTAGCTTTGAGGAGCGTCCATTTTAATGAAGACCCTACCGTACCACGGGTTACAGCTCCATTCTCGTAATAACGAGGGGTCTTTACCCTTGACGGATTCCCTATACCTATCCAATATGTAACATATAATCTGGGTAAAATATTCCGAAGCTCTCCAGTAGTTTTCTAACCTGCGTTACCCAATTATATTGCAAGCTAAACTGGTTTTAGGACCTTATATTAAATATATGGTTATTGTTAAATATATAGCTATTATATTTTAGGACTTTATCTTAAATATATATTTATATTATAAGTTGGGCATGAATTTCTCTTTTCATTGTATTAGCTCCTGGCTTATATAATTAATTGTTTGTTGCTACTTAGGACCGTTTGTTCAATAACCGTTGGCGGATAAGAAGTACAATATACGACGTGAAGACAGGAGGGATCCATAGATAAGGGTTAGGTCACGCGATGAGCCGGCGGTATCATTGTACACCACTAAGCGGACAGCAGACATTGCTGAATTAATAATGACACTAATCACGGGGCAGTGGGGGTAATATCTCAGATGTAGAGATAGCAAAGTCCACTCTGGGTCGGGCAGGATTCGGCAATGCAAGTGAGCCCCCTCTTCCCCCCAAAAAAAGAAAGAAAAAACTGTCGGAGAAGAAAAGGAATGGACCGAGACCTTGCATGCGGACTTTTTCAGGCAGCTATCATACCCGGGAGATAGCTATCTTCGACATGAGCTACTCCGGAAGGGAAACATCGTCCGCCGGCGTAACGGACGATCTGGGTACACGAAAGGGATACGAGGATGTAACTGAATTTTTTTTCACAAAGCGCCCTTAACTGGAATCGAATAAACAGTATTAGAGCTACAGGAGGTTCAAGGGGGGCAATAAAGTCCAGAAAAAAAGTCTTACAAGTACATAGGCCATCAAAGATCTTCACTGTTTTTATTTTTATTTTATAATTATTTTCTGTTAAATTTTGAATTTTTTAAAAATACATATGGGCCACTCTCTGAAAATGTACGAATTATACGTCTGGTCAGTCATTACAGAACAAAATAGTACTACTATTCCACTCCTATTGTTCTACTGTAGAGGCAATATTTTATCTCAAAAATAGATTTGTAAGTAATCAATTATGACTTTTTATTTTTGGATTATTTATTTAGAAAGTGAAATATGTGCATCTTCAGATAATGACCCATATGTACTTAAGAATATATGTCTTATGATGCCTGGGATTGAAAAAAAAATTGTCAATCAAATCACTCGATAGGCCGTTTATTGAGAAACGCTTCATGCCAAATAGCAACACAATGCGGACCCATAGGAACGCAGTAGTCACCGTTTAATAATATTCTGTGCAAGTTTCTATGGACATCCATCTCTTGTATTTATAAGACTAGTAATTATTGTAATCAGCAATCTCGGTTAGCAGCGAAACATTTTTATTCAATAAAAATTAAATTTGTTTTCAAGCAAATTCTGATTCTAATAACTAATATATTTTCAGTTAATATTTGAATGAAATGTCATAACCTGATAGTCTATGGCTTGCCTCCCCCTAGTTTTGATCCTAGGTACGCCCTTAGTCTCGGTAATGCATATTTTACGATATCTGGGCGCCATTTCATGCTCCCAGCAATTGGCAAGATGTGCTTTGGTAGATGGAGGGGTGTTATCTTTATTTTTGTGTACAGTTTGACATGCAACTGATAGATGTTCTTTCTAACTTTGGTTTTGTTATATTAAAATGTTGATATTTTTGATTGGTTTATGGTAATATTAATCTGTTAATTTTATGTATTCATTGGCACTGAAGAAATTTAAGGGTTGGTTTCGGATTATACAAATTATATTCATCTGAGGATAAATCCTCTCTTCGTTTATTATGTTTTTTGAGACATGTTCTAATCTTTCCTGGTCCATCATCAGATCATAGGAAGAACCCTATGTCCATCCGGGCTACACGGACCTTATCCTGATTATTAAATACACCAGACAAAGCGGAACTGTATAAACCTCCTGAGATATGCCCTCCCTCGACACAGAATCAATAAGGGACATAAAGGGACAGATAAGGAAGCAACTATAAGAAGAAATAAACGGCTAGGCGGAGGTGGATAGGCGCGCGGAATACTAAATCGTAGAATCAATCCTGCCCCCTCTCTTCCCCTAGCTACCTCTTCGCTGTCTTATAAAGTCAGGAGTTATACAAGGTCTCGAGCTGTGTCCAACAGTTTCGTACAATATGTCGGCACGCTACTGGGAAACTAGTTCGTTAGTTATATTTACAGTGTCTCTTTACGAGTTGGTCATGAAGTTAGACCATGACATCGCGATCAGCTGGTCGTGGAATTAATGAAGAGAATACTGTCCTTGTAGGGACTCGAATGCACGCGCGAATAGATGAATAGTCTTAGCTCCTTAGTGCTTGTTTTCTTTATAGTTAGGGCGTTTAGTCATGTACGTGCGTTCTCCTGCTTTAGGTTATAATAATATATTGTTTATCAATATATATCAAATCGGATATATATTGTATGTGTCTTGTATAAATATAATTAAGTCTGGACTTTTCATGTTCCATCGCCAATCAACTACTAAAGATACAGACAACAAATGAAATATTAATTAAAAAAAAGTATTCAAAACAAATTAAGAAACGTATTACTGTGGATTAAATTTAAAATATCCCTTTAAAACGAATAATGGAATTTGAATCATACTTTGAAAAATTTACAATACATAAAAGAATTTCTATGCAGTCCCTCAAAAAACATGGCATTAATCATTAAATGAGAGCGGGTTAACTCAGTAACGGACTGTCCTAACTTCTGAGACCTAGATTCGAATTCGGCTGTAGCAGATTTGTATGTTTCTATTTTCTTATAAAATTTATATTGTTTAATTTATTCATTTCTGTTCTGTACGCGTGAGCCAATCATGTGAGTTCAGAAGAAATCTTGGGGCTTGCATCTATAAACTGGGCATCCTTAACTCAGTAATACTCTTGTAATACGGTTGAACATGATATTGAACAAATAACCTCCTTGTATAAACTTTGTTCTGAAAACAGTACATCCTTACATAGTGCTATCCATGGGTTGTAGTGGTACAATTTTTTAATTTTCTTGTAAAAGCCATAATTCACAATTTAAAACAATCTGAGTCTTCTCTTCCAGATAATATAAGGTACAGAAAATTTTGTTTAAATTTTCAACCTGTTCTAACTGAAATTCGTTTTAAGTAGTATAAATGCGTTCAATGACCAATTGATTTACCTAAATTGCTTGCGTAGTTTTCAGTTTCTCCTTTCAATGGTAGTTTCTTCTAGGAGGTTTCTTCAAGGACATCAAATTCGAAATTATGATCAAATCTTCTTTATAATTTTAGTTGTTTACAAACAAAAAGTTTCTTAGATCAATTATTAGGTCATTCCTATTTTCAGAGAATTGATAACATAAAAACAAATAAAAAGGATGTTATTATCATATTAAGGTTGTTTGTACTCTTCATTTCCATTTAACTTAATTATGTTTGTACGTCTATTGTTTGTTGCAATCATTAATTAACTGGCGAAAATATTCCTTAATAAATTTCAATAAATCTTTTCAGTGTTTACAATTAATTAAAAATGTTTGCCATTTATTAAAAACAAAAATTACTCCCGAACATATTAAGTGCCTTAAAATAAATTATGATCAAAATGATACTTCATAAATAATTCACTATATAGAATTATGAATTTACCGTATAAAAAAGTTTGTTTTAATTTGACTTAATTTTAAGATCATCAATTTTTCTTCATTTAGTCACTTATACGAAATTGTAATTTAAAAAAATAAATAAATAAATAAAAACGTGTACCTCAAGAAAAGAAGGAAGGGGTTAGACACTACTAAACCCGCAAGACACTTTAATATTCCGCTAAGGTATTCACTCGTATTGAAGGCGACCTTGTCATGTCTAGTGGTGTTCTCTTGACTGAATATATAATAAATATGTATTAAAACCTTATGTGTATAAATAAATTTTTTTTGTTTGAAAAAATTGCTATACACTTTTATGGATTTTGGATATGTACGTCTCATTTGAAGTAAATATACAAAAAAAATGAAATAAGTTAATACAATAAAAGAACATTAACGTATTGGAAACCAGTATTTCTCTATAAATATATACAATGGGATAATACGGAAAAGAAGCCATCCAGAGGAATATTTATGACTGCTGACTGTAGAAGATGAAGGGTAGATATCCCAAGGTGTGGAGTGTAGAGTTGGTTGGATAAGATCTGAGGATACTATAAGAACAGGAGAGTATATAGTAAGGCCTATGCTCCTACTCCTGGATCCGATCTTTATCGTCCTTTTTAACCTCTCCCTGCTTCCTTCTTATCCCTCTCTCATTGAGTCCCTCTCTACATTTATTGCTTTGTCGTCCTCACCTCTCAGGTTCCTGCTACTTATAATTTCATGTGTGCATTTGAAACACACATGATACAAAAATAAGTTCTTTTAAATAATATAAAAGTAATATGAAAATAATATTTTTCTTACATATTTCATTAATTATATCTATTCATTATTTTTTTTCATAAATTTACTTTAAATCATTATTATTAAATACTCATGCCTCCTTGTTTCTTTTGCATTCTATAACAATTTTTATTTCCTTAATCCTGTTATTTTACTTAAATATTTAATTACCCATATATAAGTTTTATTTCCCACATCTTTCATTACATTTTTTTTTTTTTAAATAATTTTCATTTTGTACATATCTTTACTAACTAGATTTTTATAAGTATTTTATTATATGTTCTATCCTACTACTTAATTTTAATATTCTTCTTCTCATTAAACCTCTGTCTTCTTATAATATTTAAACTAATCATGTGTGCAACTCTATTTATTACTCATATATTAATATATGTTATTTATTACTTTTAACTTAATATTTTTACCTATTCTATTTTAATTTTTATATGTATGTTTTTTATATTAATATATTCTAAATGGGGACGTTCATATTGGGTATTATGCATATTTAAATTTTTCACGGCGGTCACGGTAGCAGCGTGGTAACGCGTCAGTCTACCAACCTGAAGGTTTCGAGATCGAATCCCAGGCACTACCCGGGATTTTTCAAGCATATAAATATGCAATGCTCACTCACACCCTCCCCCCGGGTATTTGTGAGGCCCGTAAGCCAATGGGTGGCACTCACAAAAATATGCGTGGGAGTGACGAACACACCCTATGAAAACCTCGTCATGAGACGCGTGAATAATAATAATAAATAATAACTATTATTTTATACTTCAACTTAAATTTAATTGTATGAGTGATGGAAACGAAAAGAGAGAAAATTTTGTAAAATTAAAACATTAAAAAAATTAAACATACTTAAAGAACGATAAACATCTGGAAAAAAATGTCCAAGGGAAGAAATAATAAATAATAAGAAGGGAAAAAAATAAATAAGGTATAATTCTTGTACACAATGTAGAAATTTTATAATGTGACATTTAAAAAAAAAAGAATATGATGTAACTATTATTAATAATAAGATTATTATCAATTGTGCTTCACTAGCATAAGTATGCTCTTTATGAGGCAACCCAATGAACTTGACCACCTCAGCATTTTTTATAATAAAGTTTTTTTCTCTCCCCCTCCATGATGTTAACTATTTTCATTTTTTCTAATCTTTCTATATATCCTTTAATTCTTCGGTAATCATCTTGTTTTTTGTTGTTAGTCCTGATGAAGGCTAGAAATTCTGGCTTAAACCTTGGTACTAATAAATAAGTTTTCGCTTATTTGAGTTCTACACTGACTGCCCTCTGATCATCTTCTCCTCATAAATATTTATTTATTTTTCCATTAAGTTGATTTTTAATTAGTTATCACATTATTTGGTGAAATATAATTAATCTTAGGAATTTCCATTTCTACAAGATGGCTTATAAATATTAGTCAAGATTTTTGACATTTTCCTGCATAAATTAAAAATGAGTCTAAAGCGGCTCAATATGAAGCTAGTGAAATACATCATAGTTATAATGAACATCTCTGTGAGGGTAGCAATTTTCTGAAAATTTATCAAAATGTATTCACGTAGTAAATTTATCGTTGTTAGGTAATGATATTGTAAGAAAACCTATATCTAGGAAAAATTGATCGTATAAAGTTCTGTTCGAGTTCAATTTGAAGTACATTAAATACACTATAAAGTATTTTATAATGATAATTTTCCTAATAATAATAATTTTTATGTTGTTTGCTAAAATATGTTCACAAAAGGATTTTTTCTCATTTTTTTTTTTTGAGAATCTCTTTTTTAGGGCTCAGATCGAATCCTAATTAAATGCTATATTAATAAGTATATAAGGATATTTCAGCAAATTGCAATACTTAAGGAGTATTGGCAATAGACCTAAAAATATGTCGTGGCTATTTTAAAAATTGACATGAGGGCTAACGAAGATGGTCTCAGATGTCAGATCTTCTGGTGTAGAAATATTATTAGAGTGCTACCAATGGGTAGTTTCTATACATGATACATACCTGTATCACTCCAATGTGACATTACATCAATTTTACACATGTATTTTTATGTAAATACAGTTGTCAATATCAATAAATAATAAAAAAAAATAGGGCTACGGATTCCCAGGGCATAGTAAACTTTTTACTATCGTATTTTTCAATTATTTTTACTTAAGAATTCGTTTACAGAAATTAGTCTCCATTACTTCTAGGTACAATTCATTTTTTGGATATTTTCACTGAACCATTTGATCGTTGAGATTCTACCTAGGATTAAAAAGTAAGTGTAAGTTTTAATAATTAGTAGAAATTTCCAAAAATGTGACTGCGTATAACTTTGCACCAGGAATTGAAGAGAATTTGTTCCTGCAAACCTTCCCTCATTTGTGGTTTTAAGTCTCCTGATGTTTTGTGTATCGTCTAATTTTGTTTATTGATATTTACAAATTTAATTACATAAAAATACATTTAGTGAATTTGATGTAAGATCATAATGGGTTACATTTCTGCAGTAACTTGAGGCCATCTTCCTTTCAAAACAACTTCAAAAATATGCACACTTTATCTACCTAATTTGGATTTATTTTGGTTTTGATTTACATTGAATATTTCTGTTTTGATATTAGTTTCATATTCCTTTGTCTCTTTAACACGAATGTAATTTTATTTTTTCTCTGTATTAAACCTAAGAATTGTTATGCTTTGACGAAATACCCATCCCTTCTCCACAAAAAAAATAAATTCTGTTTCAATACAAGAAGCAAACCGACCGTGGAGATGATCGACTGTAGGCAAACGGGCCACTTCCGGGGCAGTATCTCAGATGGAACGGAAAATACCATATCGATCTCTTTGTGTGTTTTTTTCCTAGTTGAAAGACTACAGAGCGGAAATTCACTCTCTAGGTGAAATATCCTAAAGCTGCTGGTAAATCCAAAGAGGTATACTTGGAACAAAGGAGAAAAATAAAATACAATTAAGAGCAAAATAATTAGAGCCTCGGTTTAGACAGAGGACGTGATCCGAATCTTTTCCTTAGCTCATTCATTATCTTTTCTACTTTCTTACAGTTTTTTTTCTTTTCTCTTCTTGTAATCTGTCTTCTTCTAAGTTTTTTTTTACTGACTCCTTGATTTTTCAGTCAGTAACTCGGGTGTTTAACTCATTAACGTCAAGGCTAACGAAGTATTTTCAAGTTCGCAAATGCATTGATCTGTTCATTGTATTTAGGGCTCGACTATTGTGTCGTTAACTGTGTTAAAATAATAATATATCAAATTTCTTTTTTTTTTTGGATCTTATGTATAGTTTTAAAAGAAAGTTAACTAAATGTTTTAATCATAATATAGAGTTATAAGCTAACCACATAAGATTGAAGGTCTGACTAGATGACACAAAATGGTATCTACTTTTTGTCCCACGCGTTTTTATTAGGGCTCTGGACTGCCTGCACATGACTAAACAAATAGACTCTTGTCTATCTTATACTGCACTTTAAACCTGATAAAAAAAACAACAATAGATGTTCAAAGATAGGTTTCTAATAACTAAATAAGCAAATAATAGTGTCTCCTTGACGCACTTTATGTTCAAACTATTAATAAATGAAAATAAAATAAACATTAATTCAATTTTAATTTTTGTACGTCAATTATTTTACCTCAATATACCATAGTTTAGTTTCAGTAAAAAAATATAAACTTTGTTCTAAAGTTGAAACGTTTCTATGAAAAGCAGACAAATAAATAGATTTTTCGATCCTCCGCCATTTTGTTTCAAGGCTAGGGATGGTAGTTTGTCATTGATATAAAGCTTTGAAGTTACAACCCTAAATAAGGTACATCGAAATCATTCAGGAAGATAACCATTGAAGTTTGTTATTTTAAAAAAATATGTTCACCATACACTGTTTAATAGATCGATAGATGAGTGATTATTATTTATTTTAAATTTAGCCATAGCGGATGGTTTCTTTTACCTTGCTTCATACTTTCAGTTGATCTTTTTCGCTGTCTGAAAGAAGATGGCCACGAGACCTTCAATAAGCAAAACTTATTTATTTGTATCTACGTTTTGACCTGAATTCCAGGCATTCACGAGGGTTTAAAAACAAATCGAGATAACAACTTTAATTCGGGAAAAAAATATATTATT
>NW_027105238.1:208944-230990 GCF_000696795.3 Halyomorpha halys
AAAAATACAGAAATATAAAAAAAACTTTTTTATTTGTACCGATGTTTAGACCTGAATTTCAGGCCTTCATTCTGCAGGTTTTCTGTCTCAAAAGAGAAAAGATATAAGAAATTCTGCCGTCTGAAATTAAAGATAAGATACTGAAAAATAAGATATAATATTGTAGTGGTAAGAATTATACAAAATAACTAATGGAGAAATTATTAAAAATCAGACAGTGCTCCTGTAAATAAAGAAACTGAGGCATAGTTTCAGAATCACCCATTTAGTAAATATGAGACATGCAAAAGTTCATATTATTTACATACTTGGCTTTTGAATAAAAAAAGATAAAAACTCATAGATTATCTATTATATTTACGCCTTGTAATTTCTTTATTATGAAATCTCTCCCCCCCCCAATTCGAACCAGGCATTGCTTGATAGGCCGAATCGATCCTTTGGCTAATGTAATCATTCTGTGCAATCTATGACCGTAGATTAATGAAAATATTTTGGTACATAATCTCTCTGATTGGTGGTTGGAGGGGGGGGGAGGAGACAGTTATTGGTAGCTCTGAGTTAGGGACCCCTTCTACCTCCTCAGAAAATGCAAATGTGCACAAATTATGAATTATTTACGAGCTAGGTTCCGTAAGGGTTGTTTGTGCTGCTAGGAGAGCATTTGGCACAATCCTGGTTAATTTGATTACGTGCCAAAACAAATATCTCAGTGGGTACCCCTTAGGCCCCGCGGACCAGGGAGGCTGTGGGGCCTCGCTGTATGAAATAATGGACCATTCCCATTGTCCGCTCCGAGGTTGTAAAGTATTTTTATTGAGCCTTTCCCGAGAAATTCCTATCTCGTTGGGAAATTGCACTTTCCTTATGCAGCGAGGCTAAGTTGTTATTTATATAGAGTGCGCTCTCTATGCACTATTTAACAGAGGGTTCCATCCGGCGGAAGGTATTATCCTTTCTGTATGGGCGATCCTTTATCCCGAGCGTACAATTATAGGCCGAGGTCCTTCTTTTAGCCCGGGTCATCCTTGTAATGGCCTTCAAGGATATAGGAGCTGCCCTTGTGGGCTCATCTGGTATTTCCTTCCAGGATCCACTGTAATCTTCTAGCAAAGGATTGTTGGTAACATCACGTTTTCAGTTTGCCGTTAACATCTTACTGTATTGGTCGGATGGAGTACTATTCATATTTTCTTGTTCCATTTATCGAAGGCTAACAATAGTGTATTATCTAAACACAGTTATACCAGCTTCTTTACCATCGTCATATGAGCATGGTACAAAACGTTATTCCATGTTTCTGATTGTCCCTTGCATAAAAGTTGGAATGACATCATTTAAAAGCCAGACTGATGTGACTGACTTCAATCGCGAATGCCTTTACACTAGACTTTTGAATTTAAGATTAAAGTGAAACGCAGATTATAAATAAATCACTCACACCTCTACTAAACTTTTTAAGAAATTTCTGTGGCGATATATTAATTTTTACACTTCTAGCTCTAGAAGGGTAATGCGAATTGTTTAACCAACGAGGATACCCAGAATTTTTTTTAGTCTAACAAAAGTGCTGTTGGAAAGGAAGCTTTTTTTTTTTAATTAGCCGATTCTGTAGCCTAATAAAATTATAATGCAATGTAAAGTAAATTTATATCTTATTTATAAATTATTTATAAACTGCCTGTGGGGTTGAATTATCCCTAAAAACATTTGATAGCTGATAAGAAACATGTCTGTCTTGCTTTTTATTAAAGTCAGCGGTTCCATAAGCTGAGCCTTAATAGTACAAAGCCTAGTGGAAAAAAAGTTTGTTTTTTAACCTCATTTTTTTTATTATTTTAATGAAAACTATAGTTACTAATCTATATTGATGAGTCTGCCAAGTAAAGTAAGAGGAAATACCAAATAGGAGATGTTTAAAAATGTTAAAAAAAACATTAATTTTTCATTCGGAGTTCACCATGTCTGTGAAACTACCTTCAACACTATAAAACCTAATAAACCTAATAAAATATGATTTAAAGTAGAGTTCACTTTCTAACATATGAGCCGTATCAGAGCTGTTTACGTTAAATAGATAAATGTTTTTTAAGAAGCTTCTAGCTCGACTGCTGCCAATTTCTTTTTCAGTCCAACAAATGTGTCGTGAGGAAAAGTTTTGGTTCTCTTGGATGAGGAAAAAGTCTGCAACAGACTACAAATGGTATTCAAATTCAATTATCACTCCGCTCGCTTTATTTAGAGTGTTTTCTGGATCTCGTAATGAAAGTTGACATGACCCTAGGTATGGTGAGTGGAGCTTTTTTGAAGTCAATTCTTATAGCCTCATAAAATTATTGTCCAGCGCTTTTACTCCTAATTTTCCACTGATAGAAAAAATATAGAAATATATATTCAATAAAACATTCCTATAAAAAATGAAACTTTTTAATGACGCGAACAATAACTAGTTTTATAGATGGGCATTCAACACCTCCAACATATGGCAATTGTATATAAGCAAAAGTACTCAATGGTGCTCTAGAAAGGGTTGTTATAAAAAATCATGAGAACTGTCTATAGAAGGTTATTTCTGTTCGCTTGAGATTTATTCACTTAAACTATTTATTCAAGCATCTATGTTATTAAACAAATGCGTTAATAAAGCCACCGGTTAATATATGATAACTGTTACATATTGTATAGAATTACTACAAGATAACTATTACATATCATAAAGAATACTGTATGGTAATAGTTACAAATCGTATAAAATGCTATATAATAACTTTTACATATCATATACATTACTGTATGATAATTTTTACGTATCGTATGCAATCACTATATGATAATTGTTACATAGTGTGTAGAATTACTATATGATACCTGTTACATATTGTATAGAATAATTATATGATAACTGTTATGTATTGTGTACAATTACTGTGTGATAACTGTTACATATCATAAACAACACTATGTGATGACTGTTACATATCGTATATAAAATGTATGATAACCGTTACATATTGCATAGAATTACTATACGATAACTGTTACATATTGTGTACAATTAGTATATGGTAACTGTCACATATCATAAACCATACTATGTGATAACTGTTATATATCATACATAGTATTGTATGATAATTTTTACATTTCGTGTACAATTACTTTATGATTGAACTTTTTCATATTATAAACAGTACAATATGATAACGGTTATATGCCACATTTAATACTGATGCTGTTACATATGATTCACTATACTGTATGATAACTGTTACATATCATATGCAATACTATTATAATAACTTTTATCGGTGCAGCTATTTATTGTTTTATTTACTTTATAATTACTCTAAAATCTTATTTTTAAGAGCGGATTCGATCCGATACCCTGACGTGTCGAGAGGTATTCGAACCGAGCTTGGCTCACTCTCACTAGGTCAGGTGAAAAAATAGATAACGAACTTTTGACGGCCGTAGCGTGAGGAATGGTCTCCCTGCCACAGCTCACATATTTACCACTCTATCCATTCTACCGTTATATAGCTCTAAATATTTTGTTATTAATATTTAAGTAATAGAAACAATAGTAATAATTATATATAATTACTTGTATTTAAAAAATATATAAAGAACAAGTATTGAAAAATAACTTTCTACGGCAATACTATATCCGTTTGTCGGAGTTCGATTAACAATTTTTATATATACGATCAAAATTCACAGCAAAAACTTGTTTAATATCAAATTAAACACATTTAGGTTTGTGTAAACACTGGAAATAGAAAAAAGAAATCTGAATAAGGTCAAATACGAAATTTTAAGCTAAATAAAAAAAAAAATATATATTTAAAAATAAATGAATCGGTACTGCTACAACCTATGAATGTTCTGGAGTTCAATACTTCGTAAGGAAGTACTGTTGCTTGACCTCTGATTGTGCAAGGAGATGATTTGGTCAGAAATCGACTGCCATATTTTACACCAATTAAGAGTAAGAGAGCCTCTATGAGGCTGGTTGAACCCACGAGGGCTCACAAACCTATAGGGTTGACTCATGGCTACAGTATCAGAATAAATAATTATTTTTATTATTTACAAGTGCTTACATATTTACAAACTTTTAATTGTGTTTTTCTTTCATATCTTTTTTTTTTGTGGTTTTAATATTTCATTATTTATAAATATTTACTAGTCATATATATTATGTTATTTAGTATTTTTCAAAACGTTATTTATCATCTTTTTTGTTGTTCTACTTTTTTTAAAAATAATACAATTCTCTGTGTGCTTAGCCCTACCGTAATTTAGAGACTTTATTATTATGACCTTCTTCGTGGTCATTTCTGACATACAGTGGGGGGGGGTTATCTAGAGTCTATCCCTCAGACTGGATTTGAACCGTTGCCGCTGCAGTCAGACTCGCTTAACTCCCTCAATTACTAATGGCCCAGAAATTTAGGACGAAACGTTTAGACAATAAAATCTGTTTTACTTATTAAAGTTATTGACTCTTGATCGCACCCATCTGCCCCCTCTCCCCCGACCATCTACTCTTTCTAATCCACGGCTTGCTATAAATACACCATCATAAATATTTTAATTTTTTTGAACTTTGAACTTTTTTCTCAGATAAGTTTTGGAATAGTTGCTTTTGTGTTGAGTTGCTCTAATGCTACACCAAAAGCAGATATTTATCAAAGGGTAATAAAAACAGTGGTGCTGAGACCCTCCGAGTCACTCGAAAAAGAACTTGCACCCTCTGAAAGTACAAAGTGGCCCAATATTTCACCCCGGGATCGCTCGCGAATAAAGAAGAAAAGAAAATAAACAGAAAAGTAGGGAGACTTAGCATTATCATAAGTCTGTGGAAGCCGAGTATGCGAGGGACCATTAAGGTCAGAAAAGGAGTTGGCAGCAGATACTTTATATATTAGTTAGTAAGAAGACAACTGTTGTTGCTAAGTGTGAAAATAGATTACTTAGCCATGGCGGATGTAAGTGTTTTTCTCCAGCCTCCAGCTTAGTGTGTTGGTAGCGGGCCAGATTCCAGAAGGATATTGCTGGAGCCTCGTATGACGAAGGGTCCCTCAGTGTTACTGTCCCTACTGGCTGGCCGCCTGTCACTGTTTGTAGTCCCTCTCTTCTCTAACACCTTCTGGGATGTATTTTATTTTTTTAGGCCTAAATATTTTGTAAACTGAAAGTTGGGCTGAATTATCCCTTAAAACATTTGGATAGCTGATAAGAAACATGTTTGTCTAGAAACATATTCCCATTCTGCAAGTTCAGCCTTAAGGCAAACCTTTTTTTTTTGTATCTCTTATTTTATTTCTCGGGGCTTTCGCGAAATAAGTATTCTCCGATCCAGGTGAGAATCGAACTCATAATATTCAGATCCCACCACTGAGACCATCGCCTGAATGTTTTCAGCTATTAAGTCCTCTCAAATACATTTTTATCTGCCTCCTATCCATCCATTCAGTGATTATTTTAGAGCCTTTCGTTGCCAGATCCCTCGACTTTATTTACCTATTATACAAGATACTGTTGCTAGAATTATATATGGTTCCTCTCCCAAAAAGGATATTTTTTGGGGGGTTTACTTTTTTTTTTTCTTTAAATTTACTATTGGATAGTAAAATAAAATAAGGGAATAGGAAAACTTATACTTATAAAAAAATATATATATTTTAAAAAATATATGTATATATACTCGTATCCAATCCTTACAATACAAAATCCTTCGTGAAGTGCTTAATGCTCCTTACTTTGTCACAAATCAAGTCATCCATCAGGACCTCAATGGATCTTATTTGGCCAGTACCAGATGCCAATCCTTCCATGACAAACTTTCCAACAACTCAAAACCACTTGTTTCTAACCTTGCTTCTCCTTCATTACCTGATAATCCCCCAAGGCGTCTGAAAAGAAGATGACCCCGAGATCTTCTTCTCTAGTAACGTCATTGGAGTTCTTTCAATGGACAGATTCTTCACATGCTTGTATCAAGTTATTTTATTTTTAATAGAAATTTTACTTTTTGCATATAATTTGATACAGCTGTAAATAATAATATTTTTTTTTAATTTAGTGGTCTATTCTTATTTATCAGATCGTTTGATTTTTATTAAAAATAATATACATACCTAATATAATAATATTAGCTATTATAAAATAACATGATATGATCTTTTCTTTGGAAATATTTTAATATTTTTTACCTTGACAAATACCACTCCCAAGTGTGTCCATTTAAAGGGTGAGGTGAGTAAAGCTAATAAGGCCCGCGGTAGTGGCGGGTCTGTGCGGCGTATCAGTTGTTTTTTGAAAAAAAAAACTTATAAACATTTGAATTCGTCTGTAATTCCTATATTATTCAGGGTTCTAAAGTAAATGATATGTTTTTTTTTTTGTTTTTTTTTAATCTTCATTTTTCCATCATTGACATAATTTTTCCAATAAATAAAATGCTATTCCGAGTAGTTAATTTAATTATTGTTCTCTCCACCCATCTCTACAGCCTACTTAGAAGGTTGAAATAGCAGTGGCCAAGAGACTTATTAAAATATAAATGGACAATTGGAGTTCTGGCAATGATCAGATTCTCCACTAAAGTTGAGTGTTTGCGGCTTTATCGCACTTGCTCAGCCTCCACTGTCCCACTACCAGTGATGCGGTGAGAGGGATGCGCTGGGATCTTTTGAGCTCTGCTCTACCCCTCACACGTGGGGGGTAGAGTGGGCTCAGGGATCCTCAGGTCGATTGGGTAAATATTGTATATTAGAGTGTAAATGTGACTAGAGACTGTATTATTTTATTTATTTATTTTGTCATACACATAGTTTAATTATGTTCATTTTGTTTATTCTTCTGTTTGTATATATTTTAAGAGAGTTTTTTTGTATTCATTTATTTAATTTATTTTATTTTATTTTAGTATGTATGAGATCATTCATCACTATTACCTATTGCCCACAACTGTTCACTATAAAAAAAAAAATTATTGTTCTCATATTATTTTGGTTACATCTCCCAAGAAGCCCCCTGACTTCATACATCAATGAAACTTACAGAAGAGTTGTTCTAATATGTACACTTTTAATGAAAATAGTTTCATCACCAAGGTCAATAAAGATAATTTTTTTGGTCTATCAAAAATGTGCAAAACCGAAATTTTTCCAGTATTAAATTGGAAATGGCCTAAAGAATTGACAAAAGTTGACATTTAAAGAAATTTCGTTGGTATTGACTTGCCAAAAATATTTATAACAACAAACAGTGAAAACTCAGTTTTTCCCCGTGCTATTTCCTCTTTAAGGTTTGATTTACAGTTCACAAATATTGCTTGATGGGAGAATTAATTACGGGGAATTTGAGTCTAAGGAATCACACTCAACATGATTATTAGACACATTTTCTTTTTGGAAAATTTTTCACTATTGTTTTTTCTCTATTTACACCACTTTGTGCACTTTCCCACTATTTTAGCCACTTTTTCAATATTGCCTGATTTGATTAAATTAAATCTCCTCTTCCCATTGTAATTAAGTGTTCTAAAGCCGATACAGGACCGTCATCAAATCGGGGTTTGATGGGGCGGGTTGATCAGGAAGGATTCTCCTCTATTATTTTTGGTGTTACTACTCCTCTTGTGAAATTGTGATACTGAGGAATTAATAAAAAATAAAAACTTTGAATTGCAAAACCAAAAAAAAAAAAAACAGTAAATTTTCAATTTCAATTTACAAATTATTTTCAATCTTGATTTATTCCCTTCCACCCAATATTTTTATAGACCCTAGTTTGTGTGTGTGTATAAATTGCATAAATTGCTTATATTAAACAAATGATTATACTATTGGCCCTTTCTAAGGTACTCAAATTGTATCTACTGGCTCGCGTGCAACGTAATAATAGGACAAGCCCTCCCTAACTGGGCCAAGCTGAACCTTAGTGAGCTTTGCTTCGCACTCAATCCCTTGCCCTTCTCGACTGTACCTTTTAATTTTTGCGAATTAACGCCCTTGCTCTCGAATCGAATCACGAAATGTTAAAAAAATTGTAGTGTACTTCTGTTCCCTTGTTATGAGCAAATTGCTCGGTACTTAGTCTTGTTACGGTTGTGTTATCATCCAGTTGTATTATCTCGTATTAGAAACGGAACTTCGCTACTTTTATGAAATTATATGCTACTCTTGTAATCGCTGTTTAGCTTCTATTCCTTAACCGAATGGCTGGTAGTCTTTTTTATTCTCTCTCTTTCTTTCTTTTCGAAGCGAAACTTCTTTACCGACTTTCTACACTCAATAAAAAAATATATATACGTGTGTAAATTGATTTTCTGACGCGAAAAAGATGAAATGGAAGTAGTAAGTGATAGGGGTAGACATCGCTGGAAGTGTTTTATTTTGTAACAGGAGAGCAGGAGATCAGAGGAGGTTACTTAAGTGATCCGAAACTTCCTCCTGCTCTTTTGTTGCAGTATAGAATTTACTGAGAAAATGGCCGATTATGTTCTATAATTCTTATGGTTATTATTATTATTATCATATTTTTATATCTCTTTTTTTGTATTACTTTTTATCGTATTTTTGTATACAACGCGACGTATTTGTAATATAAATAAAATCGTTACGGTCACCTACCCTCCATTCTTGCATGGTTCAGATTTTCAGTCAAAGTCTCTAAAGCTCTCAACTTAAACAGACGGGTGGTCCTGATTTGTTCTTTACTCATTTGTTATTATTATTATTATTATTATTATTAATTTTATTTTATTTATTCTTTTTTGACTTTTATTTAATCTCAACTTGCTTATTTATTTTCCGTCTTTTAGTTTGTTAAATTTTGTTTTCTCATATCTACTGTTCTTGTGTGTTATTACGTCTCTTGTACATATTCAACCTTATAGTTCACTTAATATTATCTTTATGATTGTTTATTTTATATTAATATTATTTTATTTATTCTTTTCTTTTATTTGTATATAATTTTCTTTTTACTTATTTTTATAGATTATTTTAACCCTACCTTAATTTACCTTTTTGTATCTTATTATCTTACTATTTCAGAATTTTCTTAGTCGTTTTTGTATCTTTTTAGCCCTGATAAAGTTTTTCAAAGTGAGGCGAAATGTCGAAAAATGAATAGTTGTCAACTATTTTTGTTCTCTATTGACTGCAACCCTGCATTTTCTCCATGATTTGAAATTATACGGTCAATTATTTATAATATTTTTTTCATTATTAAACCTCAAGAAGATGCTGACTTTTGGAAACTATATGGTCCAATGTTGTACGATATATTTTTTAAATTGCTTTTTTTTCTCTAATTTACAAAAAATTGTTATTAGTAATAGCAATAGTTTCACCCTTATTGTATATAATATATACATTAGTATAGCTGGGAATAATATATACTAGAAGGGGAGGGGGTTGGTTGAGACAAGGGTATTATCGCAATTAGATAGTGCCCGGGGGGTGAGGCTATCGATCGATCTAGGGGGTCCCGGCTAGGCCTAGCACAATCTCTTTATCTACATTTACATCCTACACCAGTTTCGTCTTTACATTATGTCTCTAATACAAGTACTTAATAACATATATGAGCAGTTTCCTATCAACATTTACATCCTACACCAGTTTCGTCTTTACATTATGTCTCTAATACAAGTACTTAATAACATATATGAGCAGTTTCCTATCAACATTTGATATATCCAATTCTGAAAAGTAAGGATCTGTTAACAAATTAAAATTCTATACAAAAAAATTACTAAGATAAAATATATTCATATAGTTGCAACATGTCTATTTTCTTATAACTCTAACGTTTCCGGCATTCTCGCCATTCTCAAGGATATTTATTTATTAACAATTTCCATTACAATCTAATAATACCAAATTATTTTTTAATACATCCTGAATTATAAATTACCTATATTATTTCTTTGATGCGTAGCCATAAGGGCTTCAGTCGAAAATATGAATTTTTCAGGAGAGAAAAAACAAAGTTCAAAACATTATGTAAAATCTAACTATTGATATTTTTGTAATTGTTATTTTTATATAACAATATAGTAGTAAGTCTATCTGAAGCATAAAGACCTTATTACTGACTGGTAGCTCTGATTTGGTACTATGATACGACATTATATCCAAATGTTCAAAAAGTGACTTTTAATAGTGATCAAAGATTTATAACAGCTACGCCATAGTTATTTAAATGTTTTATGCTATTTTTCCTATATGGCTTAGTCAGTTAATACAGGTATCAAAATGGTAAAAGAAAACTATTTATTGTTAATTAACGTTACGCCCCACTTTGCAGGGCTTCGTCAGGTCTGTAAGAATGAAGTTCTGCTACCAACTGAGTTTATTGGGTCAATTAGTAGATCAGGGCCAACTTCAACGAGCTAATGTATTTGTAAATAATAATTTTGATTTTATTTTATTTTTTAATATTATATAAGGCAATTCACAGCGAAGGTGATGTTTGCCTATGGATATTTACTGACCTCTCGATAAGATTCCTAATATCATTTATATCTATTATAGTATTTAAACTGATTTTATGGCAATAGTTAATATTAATAAATAAAATTGAGTGATAAATTTTTAATTCTTCTCCAATTTATTGTCTTACGTATGTATGTGTATGTATATATATTTTCTCGTGCCTGATATTCCATTAGGGCTTTGTACAGAGAGGAGTTTAGTGGTAGTAGTACACTGACCAGTAGAGCGGTGATATACGTTGCCTCCTCCGACCCCTGACGTCAACATGGCTCCACTGACCTGGTCAACTACATTCCGCTCCTCTATCCCCAACCTAAATCTGTCCTGTCCAATCCTTCCTCACACTCATTTAATGCAATTTTGAACGGCTAGATTTTGATAAAAATCCAGTCTTTCATGTACAGAATGCCCATTATAAACAAGATCAAATGCTGCTACTTTCGGCTCCCCAAGGAAAAATCTGTAGAACTAATAATAATAATAATAATAGTAATATTGATCCCTTTAGAATAATTTACAAGCGTCAAAATTAGGCTTTGGAGCCTAAAAGTAAGTTACAAAATTGAGATGAAATTACAAGTTTCATAAAATAAAGTAATACAATGAATTTAAAAATATACAAATAAACAACAATAATTAACAGAATATATAAAATAATGACAACAAAAAATAAATAACACCACTTGTCGTATCATAAAACATAAGATGACTTCTGGTAGTATATAAAAATAAAAAAGCAATGATAAAAAATCAAATACAATTAAACTAAAAAATAATAAATGAATAGATATAATTTCTGCTAGTAACATATTTACAATTATTAACGAAAATCTAATACAGAAAATATATATAAAGCTATTTGAAACTTTCAATTGTTATTCTTCCGGAATTGGGTGGACAGAAGGTAGTCGAAGTTACGGGATTTGAAGATTGGAAGGGTATTAGAACTGCGAATAAAAGAGGGAATAGAATAGAATTCCATACGGAAGAGGAACGAATGAGGAAAGATCTACCAAAGGCTGCGGTTCGATGGGCAGTTACATATAAGTCTGAAGTAATAGTATTAAAGCCCGGTAAAAAAAGACAGTTGTTCCTCCCCCCCCTCCCACAATTTTTTATCTCTTTAATAAAAACTGCATATAATTACTAGTCAAAAATTATGAGTCTGCAAAGTATAGTTAGGGAGAATAAAAAATGGCGGCTGATCCAAAATATATTTTTCATTCGGAGCTCTATATCTTCACAACTACCGACAACACTAGAAAATATAATAGAACATCATTTAAAGTAACGTAAATTTGCTAAAATATTAGCCCTAATAGAGATATTTATATGAATAGATAGCTTATTATACATAGCTTTTTAAATTGCAACATAGCATGAAATATATACTGAAAATCAGTAGTTATTGAATTTATTATGGGGAATCTTTATCTCAGAAAGTATCAGATGTACAGATATCAAATTAAAAATAGTTGTACTATAAACTAGTTTATAAAATTTATCTTCGTAGGGGTAGTAGTATTTATGATATTTGCAGGTTACATTTTGTCCGAACTACTAGTAATTTATTTTAGAAAATATTATGCTAACTACTTACTACTCCTTCTAAGATAAATGTTCTGAACTACATTTTATTACATTAAACTAGCTTTAATATGAGTGCTAATAGGCATCTGTACATCTAATGTTTCCAGAGATATAGATTTCCCACAATAAATTCACTAACTACTGATTTTTCCGTAGATTTTTTTATTAAATGTTGCTTTTAAAGGACCTAAATTTTAAAAAAAGGACTCAAATTTTAGTAAATTTAATCTACTTTAAATGATGTTCTCTTAGGTTTTCTTGTATTGAAGGTAGTTTTAACGATATAGAGCTCCGTATGAAAAATTAATTTTTATAAAAGTTTTGAAACAACCAACTTTTTTCTCCTCTAGGGCTCGTGAAAATCGAAAGTGGAAATTTTTACAGTATCGATATTGGGTGATCTAATTCGTAGGAGGTGGTCATGATATAATTTGCTGGGATTAGAAATACATGGTATCTTTTATATAAATATCATACAAATTTTGTTGGTGAACTCATTTTTTAAATCACGTTTAAACAATTCCATAAAAAGAGTATTTTTAAATTTTAATTTATACTTTTTTCACTTATAAATAAATAATCTATAGTTTTAACAAATTAAATTATCACTTAGCATTACTAGCGAAGTAAAAAAAAAATTTTTTTTTTAAAATTCAAACTGCTAAATTTCCAATACAATATGAAAAAAATAAATCCAATATTTATGTTCATTCATACTGTTAAAATTGTTTACACTATTTTTAGTAATGCTAACACTATTTTTAATACTTTCCGTAATCCAAACTTTTTAGTAATGCAAACCCCTCTCTCCTCAGCAACTAGTTCGGATTACCGAGGTTATACAGCTTTAATAGTGAGAATAGCAAAGTAGAATATCGTTACAAATGTTAAAATTTCATTCCACAATTTATTAGATAGAAACGTTGGCTATAAGTTTTTACATATTTCCATCTTATTCTTATATATATATGTATATGCAAAATCTGCTACTAACTCATCAGTATGAAAAACTTAAATTTTTCAATTTTTCAATAGCATTCTGTAGGTACAACATATAATAAATATATAGTATCTAACAACTTATAGACACCGCGTGCAATAAATATAAGTGGCTGACAATCAGCGGCGATGATTGTGCTTGGAGAGGCCGGAACGTGCCGAAGAAGTCACTAGCGCTCCTCACTAGTTGTGAAGGGTTCTCTCAAGGGCTCTCACTAGCCCCTGTACTATCTCCACTATCTGACCCAATTATGTCATTTCATCTTCATTTATATCGCTACTTGTCTAAATATAGCAGTTAAAGTTAAACTTATCTTACTTTTAACTGTAGCTTGAGTTCGAGTTATCTCCTCCCCCCATTAACAGGAATTCAGACTTGAGAATGTTTATTGCAATACACATGACCTGGGAGGTTCAGTAAAGTGTCTTTTCTAAAGGTAAAGTATGTGTTGGAGTGTTTGGATACTTATGGGTTGGGAATGTTGAGAAAAATAACTTATAGTAAAAAAGAGTAGAGAAAAAGAAATTAAACTAATACAGTGTAATCTCACTAATCCAAAGTAATCGCTGGAAATGGATTAAAGAAATTAATAATATTAATAATTAATTCTTTATAATAAATAAAGAAAATATGGTGTAAACAAATTCAACAATATAAATGTACATAACTATTTTTATTCATTTAACCTTTTTTGTTAGTTTGAAATATTAAAAAATTAGGTTTTTAAAATATGTTGGTTTTTTTTCGTTAGGTGCTATGAGTCTTATAACATACCTGATCACAAGCCGTATATTTTGTTGCTACACTCCTGTTTTCTTTTACATCCCCAGTTATGCTAAATGATTATTTAATTTCTTAAAATTATAACATTGTTAATTTATATGTGAAAAAAGTATAAATAAAAAAAAAATTCTTTTTATTAAAATTAAAGTAAAGATTTATTTAAAACGTTAAAAAAAAAATGTTTACTTACAAAATTTGTACTGTACATATTTCTATTGTTAATTAAATTAGTTTTACAAAATCAAATTATTTATATAATAAATATTACCTATTTCTAATTCTAATAAAATATATTATGAAAACTTTCATCGGAATTATATTATGCGATATTGAAATTATGTAAAATTTTGCACTTTACGATTTTCATGATAATTGCAATAACTTGTCTATTTAGTACAAGAGCCCAAGAGGAGAAAAAAGGTAGTTACCTCACCCCCATTTCTGATTACTTTAATGAAAATTATGTATAATTAATAGTCAAAATTGATGAGTCTGCCAAGTATAGGTAGGAGGAATAGAAAATGGCGGCTGTTTCAAAGCGATAAAAAAAACTAATTTTTCATTCGGAGCTCTATATCTTAAAAAGTAGGAACAACACAAGAAAATCTAAGAAGAGTAAATTTGCTAAAATATTTCCCTTAAAAGAGTAATTCACGGTGAATAGTTTTCGAGATATAGCTTTTTAAAAAGCAACATTTCATAAAAATGTTGTATGCGACGTACTAAAAGATCAGTAGTTAGTGAATTTATTTTGAAAAATTTATATCTCAAAAATCATTCGATATACAGATTATTATTATCTATTAGCACTCAAATTAAAGTTAATTTAATGAGCTATAAAGTAGTTTATGATGTTTACCTTCGTAGGAGTAATATTGTACATGAAATTTGATAAAATAAATTGATTTATAGTTGTTCGAACAAATTTTCATTTCTCAAATTTATATTCATATGTGAATATCATAAAAACTACTACCCATACGAAGATAAGTGTCATAAACTACTTTATAGTAAGTTAAATTTCATTTATTTTGAGTGCTGCAGACATATGTGGGTCTTATGGATCTAGAGATATATTTTTCAAATATCCAACATTTTATACGAACAACTTGAAATTAACATTTTGTGAGTTTATTTTGTCAAATATCATAAAAACTACTACTCCTACAAAGATAAACATAATTAACTATTTTTTAGTAAATTTAACTAGCTTTAATTTGAGCAATGGCAGACATCAGTACGTCCAATGGTTTCAGAAATAATGTTTTTCGTAAATCAAATTTATTGTCCGAACAACTATAAATCAATTTATATTAGCAAATATCATGAAAACTACTATTCCTACGAAGGTAAAGGACATATACTTCTTTATAGTCCATTAAACTAGCTTTAATTTTAGTGATAATAGACATCTGTACGTCACATAGTTTCTGAGATATAGATTTCTCAAAATAAATTAACTAACTACTAATCTTTTCAAATTAATTTATTTATTTTTTACGCCAGTTCGGATTACTGGAGTTTTCACAGTACCGAAGTTAGGAATACAGAGATTACACTCTAAATAAGAAAAAAATAATTTTAGAAATTTCTTTCTGAGAAATTGATTATATTATTGTTTTAAATTATTGAGGTGAAAAAAACTTCCAAATAGAATATAAACTATTCCATATTTTCCTTGTACAACATTTCGGGACAATTATTATAAATTATAATGACATGATTTCGATTTGAAAATATATATAATGACAAATATATGGATGAAAAGGTAAATGAGTTTGGGATATTTATCCCGACACGCTGTACAAGCAAACTATAGAATAGTTTTTATTCTGTTATGTTAAATTTAAAAAAAATTAAATATGTATCGCTACAACCCAGGTCAGGGTTTTAGTAATTAGTAAGGAATTAATGTTTTGCTAGACCAACGGTAGTGCAAGCAGGTGATTTGGTCAGAATCACGCTCAACTATCAGATTTTTACCCAGTTAAGGGTAGTCGCATTATTAGGCTAGGTTAATTCCAGTTGTCTCCTGAACCCACAGGGCTGACTTGAAACATAATAATTATCTGTCCAGCCAAATTCTAACCCGGGTCCTTGGAATTAGTAGTCCATTGCCTTCCCAATAAGCTACCCACTGCGTCATCTTTACAAAAATATATAAAAAAGACATATTAACTTAATACCTTTAATTTAGAAACCAAAATAAAAAAAAAAAAAATGAAATATGTACAAACATAATGGGAATTTTTAAAATTAATAACTCTTTAAGTGTTTACTGTTACACTGTAGCCGTGAGACAACTCCTGTGGGTTCCACCCAGCCTCCTAAATTGGGTAAAAATCTGGCAGTCGAGGGTGATTCAGACCATATCATAGAGAACTTTGGTTCAGAACGATGTGGATTCGATTCCCACCTGGGGTCAGTCAATATTTATTTCTAGTGGGTCCTGAGAAATCATTATTAACGTTTCCATTTTGGGCTTGTACCTGTCCTGAATGGAGGACTTGATCTGTAAAAAAAAAAAAACATAAATTTTTCTGTTCAAATATGTTTAAACATAACTTTCATACAATATGAAGATAGGGGGCTTAAATAATTAAAATTAATGACTCACGGGG
Source organism: Halyomorpha halys (assembly GCF_000696795.3). Lineage (NCBI taxonomy): Eukaryota > Metazoa > Arthropoda > Insecta > Hemiptera > Pentatomidae > Halyomorpha > Halyomorpha halys. Next base: position 225,453 of record NW_027105238.1, read on the forward strand.
TTTTTTTGTTTTCTAAATTATAAAAAATAATTTATTTTTGTGATTATCTCCTGCTGCATTTTATTCACCGATAAGCCAATTGGCAGAAGTGAAATTACATTTCTGCTTAAAATTTAAAGTTTTAGAATTGTAAATAATTAACAGAAATCTGTGATAAACAATTTTAATTGGCGAGCGCGGTGGCGTCGTGGTAAGGCACAATGCTACTAACTCCAAGGACCCGAATTTGGATCCGGCTGAGCCGAAAAAAATTGTTTCCTTTTACACTGTAGCCGTGAGTCAACCCTGTTGGTTCTGGAGCCCTTTTGGGGCTCAACCAGCCTCATAAATTTGGTACCCTTAATTGGGTGAACATCTGGCGGTCGAGCGTGATTCTGACCAAATCACCTCCTTGCACAACCATTGGTCTAGTTAAAGCACTTCCTTACCACTGAACCCTTGACATGAGTTGTACATATTTAATTTAACTGATGCCTGGCCCTTCATGAGTTGTAGCAGTACAGATTTTAATTTCATTTTTTTTTTTAAACTTTAAAGTTTATAAGAGAATACCCTGTAGTGTTTTCTTTTAAATATGCATTTTTTTAAAATTTCAAAGCGATACCGCGTGACTGCAAATATCATATTGCTGTAATTAGACGAGACTAGTATGTATAAAAAGTATTTTTAAAATGTAATAAAATTTATTATCTTTTCAAATTTAATTAATCTTCTTTTCTAAGTAATTTCTACTATTAATAACATAAAATATTCCAGAAATTGAAAAAATCATTAATATATTTTAATATGCCTCCACGCCTCCTTAAAGTACAGAACATCTTGCAGATTTTTTTAATACATTTTGTCTTTATTGTAAAGTAGTCGTATTACAGAACATAGTATTACTTTTTCAACCATCAATAGAAAATGTGTTAAATTATGTTGAAAATTTAAGAATGAAAAAAAAATCACTAGTCAATAGATGACGTTTGTAGACGACCAGGAATTAAATGATTTTGATTTAGAAATAGCATTGGAGATTCTGTGGTATGTCTCGCTATTGCCTGATCGTAAATGATGAAATACAAATATGAGTGTACGATGAAATCATGGTCGACGATATTGCTAGTTGGTGATTGATGTGATATGGCCAAGTAAATAGGATTGATGAAGACTGATTGATCAAAAAATGACAATTTTTTCGTATTGGATGTTGTAAATAGGGAAAGAAGTCCGAGAATTATTTTCTTTTGACAGGCGAAGTTGTAGAAAATCGATTATATGGAATTATTTGTGTGTATATTTTCGTATATATAATAATAATGAAAAGATCTGTACCATTACAACCCATGAAGGTTCGGAGGTTCTGTACATAGTAAGGAAGTGCAAGGTTGTGCAAGGAGGTGATTTGGTCAGAATCACTCTCGACCCCCAGATTATTCTCTAATGAAGGGTACCCACAGACTCTCGGACCACAGAATTAACTAACGGCTGTAGTAAAGGAATACATAATCAACTGCCGCAGCCAGGTTCGAACCTGAGACTTTAGAGTTAGTAGCGCAGTACCTGACCACTATTCCGCTCCGATATGTATATATTTAATATAGTACAATGTTTAATTCTTAGCTATTTGTTGTATTTATTTTTATTTAATTTTTTTTTATTTTTTTATGAATTTGTTTTTTTTCTCTAATACTATTTTTAATTGTACCAATTATTCCATTTTTGGTTAAACTTGTACCTTTATTCAATTTCTCATACATCTTTAATTAATACACACCCAGATATTCATGTATAGAGAAGGTTATTGTTTGAATGCGTTCACGTAGTTTATATAATAGATTAACTTTTTTAGTTATGTACACACATAATTACTTTTCTGTTTTTATTTAATTATATTTTCTCTAGTTCGTATTTGAGAATTATTTTTTATATAGTACAAATAGTTGGTTTATAGGGTATCTCTTCTTTTAAGAGAATTTGATTTTTGTTAATTTTATTTTTCATATTTTTTAATATTCTTTATATAATAGTAATAGCATGTTTCTATGTTAACATCACTTCACATAATATATAGTATGGGATATATATACAAGGATTTTAGGGTTAATTGTCCTAACTGAAAATATGAATTAAGGATCTCAAAACTAGAAATTCCCCATGAAGATATGCCGTTAAGCTTTGTTCAGGAGTTAGTCACGTCTAAAAATTTACATTGTTATGAATTATTAGGTTGTAACAAATAGATTTATATGTGTTACTTACTTTATTAATGAAATGTAAACATTAGCTATCATATTAAATGTTCAAAGTCGTTCCAAGATTCTTTAAAAACGTTATAAAAGATTAATGTTGAATATTCTATTAATAAGGTACGGATTATTGTTCAACTAGGTTCAAAGTTTATTTTTTGGTTGATTTTCTATGTCTTGACTGAAAAAAAAATATAATAACGAAGCAACTGACAGACGAAATCGACCACAAAATAAATTTTGAACCTCTTTGGAACATATTACTCCTTCCTTTTTTAATATTTAACATTAATCTTTTATAACACAATATTTAATAATTTCCTGATAAAAGAATTAATTAAATATTGATATATATTCTGAATAAATTAGTATAGGTTGACTGACAATGGTAAATTGGATTTTCAGATCATGATCCACTCAAATTCATTCATAATTCATTCAATCCGGGGTCCAATCCAACCGTTAGAAATTATTTACGAATATATATTATTAAAATATTTATTCTTTCAGATAATACATAAATTAAATTCATTACTACCATCACAGATTCAGAGGATGATTGGTATTAACAATTCATGGTATTTTCAGTCCAAAACCTTTCTGAGTTATTTCCTAACTTGGATTAAAAAAAAAAAATTAATTTTTATTTTCTCTACATTTTTGGTATTTTTCACTTTACCTAGTATTGTTTATTTCATTATTTTTTAAGATTTATTATTTAGTTGTATTTTTGTTCAGTTGCGAACGTCAAATCTGTACAAAAATACAACAAGTAAATTTGAAGTAAATTTAAAATTGAGTGAGACAGGCATGTAGAGAAACTACCCATTGGTAGCACTTTAAAAACATTTTTACAACATAAGCTCTCCAGACCATCTTCTTTTTAGGCGCCTCGGAGGATTGTCAGGAATAAATGTGGAAGCAAGGTTAGAAACTAATAGGTTTAAGTGGTTTGGGAGTTTATAATGGAAGGATTGATAACTGCTTCGGGCTAGATCGGTTACATATGGAACATTAAGGTCTTTATGTATGATTTTATTTGTGAAAAAGTAAGAAGCATTGAGAATTATACAAAGGATTTTGGATTGTAAGGATTTGATTCAGGAGGAATTTGATGGTTTAATGGAGCACCGATAGGTCTGACGTTGGAATAGGTCTGATTATCTTAGTGCATGAGAGTTTTTGTTATAAATGGGAAGTTTAGAGCGTTTGTCTAGTAGGTGTCGTAATTTGGATCTATGAGCAGTTGCTTGTCGTCTCAGTCTATGATGATTCCAAGTGTCTTGTCAAGTTGGAGTCCTAAGTACCTAATCTGTTCAATATCCTTTAGTGGTATATCAAGAAAAGACACTGTAGGGCATTGGAGTAGAGGTTTACGACGGAGAGTAATTTGAAACTATCAAATGAAATTATAATTTTTATTAGCAATGTCAAATTCTTGATGAACTACTTTTATTGTTGAAATGTTTCGAAATTATAATTACAAATTAAACCAAAGTAATTACAATGTAATTAGTAATTCTACGAGCAGTTTCTTGTCGTTAAACATACTTAAAACATGAAAAAACATTACTTTCTTTTTAAAGATTTATGCCCTTAAGCTACTCCATTGTTTTATTTTCATTTCTTTAAACAGGTGTTCGCTGTGTGCTATGTTCATAAACCAAAGTAATATATTTCTTTAGCTTTATCTGCCATTTTAACATGTAGTAAATACAAGAGATACGGTATAATAAAATATTTCATCCGTCCTATAAATGAGATATAATCCGAGTCAAGTGATAAGTTGTGCGGTGCGAGAACACGAAAAGGGGGCGGATACATAAACACAACAAGAGCACGTGGTGGTGGTGGGGGGAGGTGGTGTGGTGGGGGGCCCGCGTGTCGTGCGGGTTTAGTCTAGCCCACGGCCCCGACCCCGCCATATCTTCTTCAGTTCTATCTTCTCTCACACTCTCTCTATCACTCTCTATCCCTCTTTATCACTCTTCTCGCTCCGTCTTCACGCACGTCTGGACCTCTATATCTCTCTCTTTATATATATATAATCCTCTTCTTATATATATATCTTACATTACATTTCATCTATACTCGCCTTTTAGTGTATTCTTCGGTAAGGTTCATCATTTTTAAAAAAAATTTATTTATTCATTTTATCACTATCTTTCATTATTATTGTTGTTCTTTTCTAACACCTGGAGCTATTTTATTAATATTTACCTGAGCAGATGACGTTTCGTCTGATTGACGTATTTTAGGCGGGTCAGTGATGTTTCTGGCGGGAACTGGCATTTAACCTTCTCTGTCTAACCTTCATCGTCCTTATAAAGGACATCACGTGGCATCTTGTTTCCAATTTTTTTTTATCCTGTCAAATTAAAATATCATTATAAGTCATTTTATATAGTTTAATTTATCATCCTTAATTTAATACTTTCTATAGGAAATTTCTTCTCCCCAATATATAAACATTTTTTTTATTCCAATTCACAATTTCCCTTTAGTTTGTTATTTTTATGTATTTTTTTTTAGCCAAAAAAATATTAGAGTTTAATTTATAGTCCTTTTTAATTTTCTACTTTTTATTAACTTTTTTCTTTCCAATAGATACATTTTTGATTATCATTAACAATTTTTATTTGGTTTGATATATTAATATATTTTACAGGCTTCACTGAAAAATATTCAAAGTTTAATTTATTATCCTTAATTTTCTACTTTCTATAAAGTTTCTTCTTCCCAGTGTATATATATATATATATATTTTTTTTTTATTAAAATGTACAATTTTCATTTGTTTGAATATTTTATTGTATTTTTGGGCTTAGCTAAAAATAAAATATAATATTTGAAACATAAATAAGACTATTATTTTACCATTATAAATTTAAAAAAAAATATTCTGTATGCAAACTTTGCATTGCGCCTCTTAAACATTTTTTTTCTTTCCTCCAAGTCTTTACACAAACAGCACAATAGTTTATATGCTTTAATTTTCTACTTTTGCTAACCAATTTCTTCTTCCCATTATTTACATTTTCTTTATTCCAATTCACAATTTTAATTTAGTTTGATATTTGATTGTATATTTAAAATATTCAATCAATTTTAGCCGCGCTAAAAACAAAAAAATATAAAATAAAAACAATAAATAAATAAATAAGGCATTTTCACACTTACTATTACAAATAAAAAAATATATATATATATATAAGATTCTTTAAAAACGTTATAAAAGATTAATGTTGAATATTCTATTAATAAGGTACGGATTATTGTTCAACTAGGTTCAAAGTTTATTTTTTGG
>NW_027105238.1:232120-232682 GCF_000696795.3 Halyomorpha halys
TATTTTTTTATTACTTTATGTATAAATTATAACGCGAATTATTCACAATATTATGTATTATAAATTATTGACAATTTTTAATGTTATACATACAAATATTTAAATATTTGTTTAATAACATTAATCAATATTTCAAACAATCCAAACATAATAAATATTCGAGACTGATAAAATACTTATATAAAATTAATTAATTAATTAAAATAATTCATTTTTTTTAAACCTTTTTAGTCATATTATATTCGAAAAACATTTTGGAGAATAGTAAAGAAAAATTAAGAAATATTGATTGAAACAGTGATTTATTTTATTGTGAAACAATCAATGCCAGGACTATTACGTAATATATTTATAGTTCTATTATTTTCTATCTTATGGTTTAAAAATTTCATTTACCTTATAGAACACTCCATATAAGAAATCATTATTAAACTTAAAATTATAAATAATTCCATAAATACTTCATTTAATCCTTTTATTATATATACGAATGTCTTTTTTAGTTATAGTATTATTTAATATGAAGTATTTTATATTTATTATATAAATTTTAAAATATATT
>NW_027105239.1:0-5660 GCF_000696795.3 Halyomorpha halys
AGAATTAGTGCATTCATTTATTTTTAATAACAAACGGTTGGAGTGTTTCCCCATTATTGTTCTTCTTAATTTATATGATTGACACATCTCAAATCTTGAATATAAGTCAAAATATTTTCTTTTTATTTCATTAATTAAATAAGGATTAATATTAGATAGACAATAAAAAAAATACTCATGAAGAAACAAGAAACTTTGTTGATTTATTTATAATATTTAATCACGACAGGTTCTTTAAACCTAGATTAACATATGTCTATCCTATAATTTTCAAAGAAGAATGAACTGTAAAGTGGAAGAAAAAGTCCGAAACGTTGTTCAGATGTAGAAATTTGAAAAACTAATAAAAGGGCTAATTCATCGAGAAGAAAAATAAAAAATTGCTAACAAACCCTTTTAAACTGTGAAGAGAAACCTAATTAATCTATAACTATAAAACTTAATTAAACAATTTGTAATAAAAATACCAGCCAACCATTATATTTCCTATCCTGCACAATTAAAAATCTGTAATATTCAATCTATCTCATAATTAAATTGACAAATAAAATAAACCACAACCGATGATGCGGAAAAGTTTATAGACATTCCCTTTCACAGACATCATACTTTTTTGGTTTCCATTAATTTATTTTTAAGTATTATTTGAATTTCTTGTATGTTTAACATTTTTTTTTTTGTTATTGTACACTTTAAAAAAGTGATACAAACACACAATCTGACGAGAACTAGGATCTAAATAGAGACAAGAGAGGAAATGGAAGCTGGTTAGCATTGATCAATAGATTCGATTCAATGAGAATTAAGAACGGATGGACGTGATCTGATTCTAAAAAAGAGCAAGATTTGTATGGAAGCGGACATTCCCTCTCCACCCCCCTCGCATAATGAATATCCACTGCTTTCGATTCGGCCATCCGGAAATATTGTCCTCGCTCCCTCATCCTCTGTCAGTGTATTACTACTATTTAAAATCATATTTCAGGTGTCAATATTGAAACTACTTATTTATTTTTTAAATCTTTTAAAGACTCAATCTGTTTATAAATTTTGAAATGGCCGTTGATTCAATAAGGAATTTCACTATCTTTAAAAGCTGCATGATTACAGATGATCTTTATTTACATGATGGTCTTTATTTCAATACTCAATGAGGACATTACTAGTTAGCGGTGAACACATAGGAATTCACTCTACACAAGCCCGATACATGAATTTCAACTCATAAAACATGCATTTTTTAAAATAAAATTCTATCTTACTACATTTCAGGCGATCTTAACTATGAAATCTTATTAACATAATATTTTATTAAGCTAGAGACCAGAAAAGAATCTCGTTGGAAATTTTTGCAGAAGTTCTAAAAATTTTCTCATTTTGGAAAGGTCCAACAATTTTTTTCCAGAAATGTATAGAAAAATTTCAAAAAAAGTTTAATAATACGCTTTTTTCGAGAGAGAGAGAGAGAGAGAGAGAGAGAGAGAGAGAGAGAGAGAGAGAGAGAGAGAGAGAGAAGCGAGGTAGCCGGTGGGATTGGCGCAATGCGGCCTCGGCTCCTATTAAAATAACTACAGGAACCGCAGGCAGTATTAGCCTACATATTTATACTACGAACTCTTCTCACCAAAACACCTCCCTTATCTTAAAATTATCCGTTTTGGAATCCTCAAGTTTACGTTTATCAGTCAGATTTTTCTTTTGGTCACCGAGCAGTTCATATTCTTTCTTTCAACAAACATTTTTATTTGTTTATACACCAATCTAAACAATAATAATTAACGATGTTTAGCTTTACTTTTTATTCACTTAATTTTTCATTATTACTATTGTGTTTATTATTTATTATCATTATTTATTTATATTACTTCCTCACTATCAAACTCGAAAACTTTAATTTGCAATTTTGACATAAAACAACATATTTGGTTCCATAACTTTCTATCGGTCAGTTTATAGTCATATTTGTTCGAGCATAATCCAACTTTTTTGTACCCAAAAATTGGGTACTTGCAAAAAATTGGTTTTGCAATATTCCGTCCACTACTTTCGCTTGCAAATACCTAATTGTAATTTGATATGCACACCTGTGCGGTACGTCCGATTTGTCTCAAATTCTGAAGAAAGTTAAGGATTACTGTAAAATGAGCATCAACTTCAACAGATTTCGTCTACAATGTTCGTTCAGTCATGCGAAATTAGATGCCATTCTCAAGCAGGGGTGTTTGGGAATGTTTACACAACGTTTGTTAGAGGTCTAATGAGATTTTTTCATCCCCTTCGTGGTCGTTTCTAACATAAGGGGTTCATCTGTAGGTTACCGCTATGTTCTAACCATGCGGAGGGTCAAGTTTTCGTTTAGTGGACCACCACAGGAGTAAAAGTCGTCCTTCCAGGCCCGATTCGAACCGGGACCGCTGTTGTCACCTGCCAGTCAAAGTTCGCGCTTTAACTTGCTCGGCTACGAATATGAGAGGCTAAGAGAATATGAGATCTAAGCAGAGAAGCGCCACTGCAAAATAGTGGTTTGTAAAAATCACTAATCTATGATTTTCTGTATCTCAATGGGTCTCCCTTTCTCTTAAAGTGCTTTAGAAATATCCATGCTTTGAATAAAATCTCAATCTTATGACACATAAGGTCAATCAGCGTGGGAGGGCAAAGCCAGCAGCATCGAATGCCTTTGAGCAATCAATTGTTTCCATCCCCGTCCTTCGAGTTACAGTTCTCAATCTGGAATTCCGCTAACGGATGGTATACCCTTCAGACAAGTATGATTGTTCTGTATTTATAATTATATTATTGTAAAAAACACTAGTTTACCTCTACGAGAACTCTCGCAGTAGATATCTTTCCTTCCTATCAGCAAGAAATATTAGCAGTATCATGATCATTCGTAGAAAAAAATTAATATTATCAAGAAAGTCCATTTAACACACACAATCGGTAAAGCTCGATGTTTTATAATGGCTATCTTTAAGTAACAGTTTACGAAAATAAAAATTACGTTACCCATTGGAGAATATCACTTCAGTATTACAGTTAAGATTTACTTATCCGTTAACATATATTAACCCTAAATTGTACTTGCTAAGACCTCATAGTTAATGACGGATGTTTTAGGTGTGATACGAATTTTTGGTAGGAACCCGTGGGTGTGCTAAGAAAGACGTTACTTATTCAGAAATGGACAAACTAAGCATATTTAGTTTTGTATTGTAAATATTTTGGAATATCTCTGTATTATTTGAGCCCTATTACCTTTTGTATAACCTACATATTGGTTGTCTTTAGGTCGAAATATTGTTATATAAGCACAGAGGGGCTGACTAAACACATTTGATTCTATCATTTTCAGGATCTAGAGCTCGACTTATTTCAAAGCATTCACGATATATCAGTGAATATTTTGAGCCACCAAAAATAAAAATCGGACGAGTCGTTTACTCAATCGTCAGATAGAATATAATAAACACTAAAATGGGAAGAAGACAGTTGACCGTATGAAGTAGATCGTAGGAAGATAGTCCTTGTGGCGGTCAGTAAAGGAATCAGAACAGTAAAAGATAACTATTTATTGCTAACCAACCTTTCACCCCACTTTGCAGGGCTTCGTCAGGGCTAAATGAAAGAACAAGTTACAAACATTTTAGAATTCACAGAACATAAAAATAAAAACATTTCAAAACAATTATTATGTCTATAAAGTATATAATATAATTGTTTGGAAATGTTTTTATTTGTTATTATTTTTATATGTTCTGTTAATTCTAAAATGTTAGTATATTATTCTTTCATTTAGCCCTGGCAAGCCTTGCAAAGTAGGGTGAAACATTGGTTAACAATAAATAGTTTTCTTTTACTATTTTATTACCTTTATTGACCGCCACACGGACTATCTTCCTATAATAAATACTTAAACATTTTATTTACCCTATTTGTGGCTAGTTAGAGAAAATTATCAAGGAAATCTGTAAATATTAATTTTCAGAATATTTATTGGTGACAATACTCTAGTAAGTACCTAATGAAATTGATAACTTTCCATTAAACAATTAAGGGCCAAGCTACAACGAAAAAAATAAATGGGATAGAACGTGTAATAAATATCCCATGGCGCTGTGAAAGCTATCCTTAGAATGAAATTTTTCCCGTGCCTAATTCGTGGGGTATTTCAAAACCGGTTAATGGTTGGGTTCGATAACAGAACAGCAATAATACATAATAATTAACAAACCGAAATAATTAACAAAACTTTTTTTAATCACTCTGTTAACATTCTGTTGAGGTTTTGAAACCTCTGAATTTATTTAATAACTTCTAATAAAGTTCTAGTAAAAATTTAAGTATCGTAATTGTTATTCGTTACTTCTCCATGAAATTTCCTTTCTTTTGATACTTAATTTGTCAAAACCCTTCGCTCCTGAGAGCCGAAAAATGTATCTGTACTACCCCATGATATACAAATATGTACGATAATTATTTTTATTTGGAGCATTTATAACTAAATAACTTAGTTTCAAGAGGTTTTACTACAGGAGTAATAAAACTACAATACTAAGAGCTAGAACAAAATTTTAATAGTACATTTCCTTTATTAACTATTTTATGAGAATTCAAGCGAAGCCCCCGATCTTCCAATGCACCATTATTGGAGTGTAGTGACTGATAACTGATCTGCAGTAACTGTTATTGTTACTTGGCAGTTGTTTTTTTTCTTAAAAAAATCAAATTTCTTTAAAAAAAGATAAACGGCTTCGGACCCTCTGTAAAACCATGAAAAGCCTTCAGTATTTATTAAACACACACTAAAACAAAAAACCTATAAATAATACAGAATAGATCTGTTCCAACAACCACTTCTATCTGAAACTGTACAGGATTTTACCTCCCAAAACCTGTACTGCATGTACAGTTCCGTTCAGTCATAAGTGGTTGTTGGAACAGACCTAAGGTAGAAAATTATAATTCATCTTAATTACGATCATATACAGCTAGGAGTTCGCAAATAAGATACTTATTTATTCTTCGCCAAAGAAGATTGTTCCCGATATACCATAAAAAAAAAAAAAAGTCGAGCATTTTATATTCACAAGGTGGAATAAACAGATAAATAAGATACGATTATTGAATACATTAATTTATCTAGTTCATACTTTTTGAATTTCAATTACCTACTTTATTGGCTAGATTTAACGATCTGGTTCATGTCTTTTAAGGATATTTATAGTTTCAAAAAGACGCCCATTACTACTTTCATAATGTTTCGGACTTGTGTTCTTTCATTTTCTAGAATATTGGAATAATATATTCTGCAATTTGTCGCTTTTTCAGCGTTTCCCAATCATGTTTTTGTACTGCGAATAAGATGCAGTTTTAATTTTTGTTTTTTGGACTACATCTGAACAAACGACTAACCTGGAATCCACACACAAGACTGAAAAGAAAAATGGTCTAAAATTCCAATTCATTACAAAAGACTGATTTACATGACTATTAAAAGGCCTATCTGAACATACGGAGTTGAGCTTTGGAGCTCCACTAAACCTTCGGATTCCTCTCGAATTTAATCCTTACAATCCAAAATCCTTCGTAAAATCCTCAATGCTTCTTACTTTGTCACAAATAAAATCATACATAAAGACCTTAATGTTCCCTATGTA
>NW_027105240.1:0-7057 GCF_000696795.3 Halyomorpha halys
AATTGGCATCGTAGATTCCCCGAAATGTCCTCTATGCAACATGGGGGACATGGATGGGGACCATCTTTTGGCGTGTGTTGGTCTGGAAGATGTTAAGCGAGATGCGGACCAACTAAGTGTCAAATTGTATTGGGCTGCGAGAGGCAAAATGGCGTAATAGCCCACTTCCCTTGAAGTGAAGAAAAAAAAACTATTCTACAATATACTTGATGAAGACGTTTTAAAATAAAATAAACTGTTTTGCTCTTAAATATTACCTTTAAACACTAAGACTGAGCCAGCGTTATATTGTTTTAAAGCTTTTGAAATTTTGACATTCAAAAATACAAATCTTTTACAAAAAATAAAAAATAATTTAGTGCTACCAAATGAAATTGCCTATAATAATAAATGGTTATTAAAAATCGTTATTGAATCACTTGAACGTAAAATTGAATCTAAAAGGGGTTGGGATAAAAAAAAAAGAGTTGAAGGCGCACTAATTATAACAAAAATTAAGTTACAAAAAGTAAATTAAGTTATTTTATTGGTTAATGATTGTATAAGAATTATACCTCTATTCAATAATACTACCATTAAACAAAAATTCCACCAAATATAACAAATATAAATATAGCAGTTCTTTTTTAAACACACCAGTAGGATCCGCATTCGGAAGAGGTGTTTAGTGATGAAGCTCCACGGACCATAAAAGTGGGTAATGAGGCGAAACGGACCTCTGTTGGGCAAAGGACACTGAAGGGATTGTGGTCGCCCGGGTATGAAGCTCAAAGAAGGGACAGATTTTAGTCGAGTCAAGAATATACTAGTCTAATGGAAATCCCTTTGTCTCCATTTAGGGCCTCACTAATCTGGAAGTTATAGGTTATAGGCAGTTTACTAACTGTACTCAAGTTCTCCCTTTTGTCCCATAGACCTTATTTGTCACATCATGTCTGCCCTTAGTTGCGTTTAGTGTATCTATTCTATACGGGTTTATTTTATTTGATTAACTTTTTTTTGTTTTAATGAAATGTTTGAAATCATTGTAGATACAATTTAAATTTCTAATAGATAATTCAACTTATATTCATAATTACTGTCACTAATTTTTACCCTTATAAAACTAGAAGTACTTAATTTAATTTCTTTGCCAGTCTTTTACAATTATGAACAATAATACTATTAATAAATAAGTTTGGTTAGTTTCAATATTAATTATGGAATATATTGAAGTAGATGTAATATAAGACTAAATAGCCAACATGAATCTGTGTCCTAGCAAATTTTGTATATTGAGTATGTATATACATCTGTTTCTCTATTACTCATTACTTTTAGGGATGGTAGATAGAAGAATCAACAATATACTACATGCTCACAATACATCTGTTGGACTGAGAAGTTAAAAAAACAACATAAAATTCACTCTTTTAACTTTATGCACTGTGAAAGATACTGAGTTTATTGTTTTAGATTGTTGGGATCTCTTTGACCTATAAAAATATGTACCTTTAGCAAAAAAAAAAAAAAAAAAGAATAAAATGATATCAAATACTAAATAAAATTACATATAGTAATAAATGTTTAATTAATAAAAAAATTCAATAATGAATGAAATACAATAAAATATGATATGAAATGAAACCTTAAACGGGGTTAGGAATTATAAAAGAGTGTTGAAGGCACAGTGATAAAAAAATAAAATATAATTTATTGGTAAAAACAAATACAATTAATATATTTCCTGATTTTTTTTCCTCTGAGATAGAAAATTTACCTCCATACTTCAAACATTTTTTTAATAATTTCACTCTAATTAAACATTCTTCTTTGTGACGTTCTGGACCGATATTCCGATAGAGTGGGCAGATGTTCGCAGGAGATTTCTCTAAAACCAGTTACATCGTGTTATTCATCATCCATTAATTATTCTCATATATATAATTTATTTCATTTTATATATATATATTAATTTGATTGAAAAAAGGCCAAACTTCGTTTTCTCTATTCCTATTATTTTATATCTATATAAAAAAAAATATATTTAACAAAATTAATGCTGTAATATTTATTTGATTTTATTGAAAACTGTTTTTGCTCCATTTCATAAGTAATATAAATTAATTTATAGTGAATAATATTATAGATACCTACATTTCTTAATGATATGTTGCATTCATGTTGTAAGTACTAAATAGTCTGTATTATCTACCTCCCTTTCATCAGTAAAGCTTAAACCTTTGATAAAAACGAAAAGTATTTTATTTCCTCAACTTGTTTTACCCTAGTTTACAAATAATATTATTTAGATACCTTATATAAGTAAATTAAGTTTAGATAGTGATTATACTCTCAAAAAGTGTCGATTTTGTAGAAAAATATCAACAATTTTTTTTAGTCCATTTTAATATTTTGGGAGGTAGGGCCAGAATCATTAGGTGGAGTCACTTTTTTAAAAAATAAGTCCTTTGATGGACACCTCTCTCTTCCTCTGTAAACGAAATACTAGCTATGCTTCTGATGACTTGTAAGCCAAATATTTCAGTTATTTTAATGGTATCTGTTTCAGACTGAGAATTTTAGTTGTTACATGACTAAACGAAGGGGCTTTCTTTTATGTTCAAAAAGAGGCTAGAGATAGTTGCCTCACCTGTATAGAGCCAACCAAACTTGATGGTGCTAAGCTCTTCTTGTTCCATCCTACAGTTTTTGCTAGCAGGTTGGAAGGCTAGAAGCGGCTCCTAGGAAACCGGTACCCCATCTCCAGCAGTAATTACACGTCATATATCAGTTGACCCAATCACATATGGGGCCCAGAATAACAGCACATGTAAGAGTACAAGTATGTAACATGCTGTATTATCATCTTCTGCTTAAACAACCAATTTGCGAATCCTCATATCAAGTATACATTTCAACAGAAACAGAAATTCCTTTCCCTTCATTTTAATTAAATTAATCAACTAAAATAATATTATATTATGTCTATCCCCACTCCCTACACGATATTCTTTTACTGTATTTTAATACATTCAGAATCAATCATTTCTTCTTATCTCTAAGTAATGACCGTCTGTAATGGACAAACTCAAAATTGGCTCCGATCTTAATAAGATGGTAAGAATTCCTAATGTAATATAGGACTATTAGTTTTAACTAAAATTTATTCTTATCCGACTAAAATTCAGTATTATTCAATTACTGAATGCCTATAAATGACATTGCTATTAGCTAATCAATTTATAATCAATGATAATTTGTTCCAATCTAGTTCAATGCTTTTCAAACAACAAGGGATTACTGGTTGTGACATAACCGGACTGCAATTGATAGGCTTTCAAGTGCCCCTCAGCATAGCCCCGAGCTTTAGGGGGACTTCATTATGTGTTCTATTCCCTTGGTATTGTGATATAATTGACTAAGGATTCCTAATCATATTTAAAAATTAAATGCAATATAACAATTAGTAAAAATATTTTCAAACTGTTTAATCCATTCACTAATTTCCTAAAAATCGTTAAAAGACTTTAATTAAACTTTAAACCTTCAATATCACTGAAAAAAAAAATTCAAGTCTTAGGAGTTGTATGTAAATTTTATTTTAAATATAGGAACCAGGAAAATAATATACCAAAGAAAACCTCCACGTTTATTAAAGTTATTCGATGCGATAATTACTCGGTATCTACCTGATTAATTAGACGTTAAGGAAAGTTTTAATTTGTCATTGTTAGGGGAACTTAACTGAGCTACCCAAAAATGTTCTCAATGAAGATACTAGGGGCAATTACGCAAATGTCAAAATGTGTTAAAGTCGGGAAAGGTTTAATTTTAATGATAAATATAACTGATAATTCATTCTATATGATCTATTTTAATAGCGCAGATGGTTCTTAAGAAGTTTTCATATCCGTTAATTATTTTATTCCATTTCTTTAAAATCGAAAGTAAGGAAATATTATGATCCGCTTCATGACGAAGATCATCGTTTTTATATTTTAATGTTTATTAGGCTTTTGATCGAGTCTGGCACCCAGGACTGCTATACAAGATCCGGAAATTCCTACCCCCTACATACTTCGTTATTATTCGTTCTTATCTCTCCGACAGATTATTTCAAGTAATTTAAACGGGGCTTATTCATCACTATTCCGTCAGTCTGCCTTCTGTACCTCAGGGTAGTATCCTTGGTCATATCCTTTATACAGTTTTCACAGCTGACATTCCAACCCATCCTAAGACTATCCTCACCACGTATGCCGACGACACATTTCTATTGTCAGTGAACAATGATCCTTACATTGTATCCCAAACCTTCCAATCCCACATCACCACCCTAGAAGAAAGGTGCCAAAACTGGAGGATTAAAATTAACTCCAATAAATGCCACCAAATCACATTTACCATTCCTCGTAAACCCATGACCTCTTGCCCTACAGTATCCTTTAATAATACCCCACTTATTCCTGTCAAACAGATCCGTTACTTACAACTAAATTTGGACAAACGACTGACATGGAATCCTCATACAAGACTAAAAAGACAAGAAACTGCTCGTCGATTCCGACTATTACAACATTTACTAGACAAACGGTCTCAATTGCCAATCCTTTACAAAAGGCTGATCTACATGACTATTATAAGGCCTATCTGGACATACGGAGTTGAGCTTTGGGGCTCCACTAAACCATCAAATTCCTTCCGAATCCAATCCTTACACTCCAAAATCCTTAATGCTCCTCACTATGTCACAAATCAAGTCATCCATCAGGACCTCAATGTTCCATATGTTGCCGATTTGGCCAGAACCAGATACAATTCCTTCCATGATAAACTTCTCGACCACCCAAATCCACTTGTTTGTAACCTGGCTTCTCCTTCATTACCTAATAATCTTCCTAGGCGTCTGAAAAGATTGCCTCGAGATCTTCTCCTCTAGAAATGTTATTGGAGTTCTATCAGTGGGTATATCCACCACATGTTTGTATCATGTCACTATGTCACCAACAGAAGATTTCTTGTTATATATATGTGTATACAGTAGTAAATAACAATAAATAAATTATTAGAAAAAAATGTTTATTAGTTTACTAGATTTATATGTAGTAAAAAAAAATTATGTTACTCTTACTTCAACGGATTTTTAGGAATGATGGACAAGTGTAGATTTTTTACTCTTTCGTTCATCTGTGAATAAAATGTACCAAGGCATTATAATTAATGTATGAAAACATCTTAAGAATCTTCTCCGTTCTTGAAATCGAGGAAGTTAAAGTTCAGTGTGCTATCAGTTGTATTTATCACAAAAATAAAACATTCCCTTTTACACACTTACGCATTTAGTACGTGTGAATATTTCTATTGTCCAAAAAATGAAATCATGTGTTATTTTTTATGAAATCTATTTTATTACATGTTATAATCATTAGTTATAATTGCAACGTTTATTTGAATGAAACCCATTAGCAGACATTGTTTTCGAAATCCTTGTTGTTTACGGAATCAGTATCTGTTATAGCAAACCCTTACTTAGAATAAGTTAAAGAAATATCCACATCGATTTTAAGAAGATATTTACAATATTACCGTTATTGTTTCAAAATAAAATCAGAATAAGCATTAAATACAGAAGATTTTTCCTTCTTTCCTGAGCAATAACAAAATTTACGTAGCGCCTTTCTGAAATCGATGATCCAATTAGTAGTTAACTCTAAGAATTACTAAGATTCAATTTATCTCATTTTTGTCGATTATGGTTAAAATTCTGACTGATACATTGAATTTTCTCTTCATAAAATATGGGACCGAGAATTTTTCTTCTCACCAGTTGTGGCATTGTGATTGATTGTTCTACAGCTTACCAAAGTATCCCTTTTATTACGTCGGCCCGCCTCAACATAACTTTCAATTCGTCCAGACTGGATTCGAACCGGTGCCGCTTCCGACTTGAGGTTGTTATCGTGACGCCTTTACTCTCACGGCCAATTTGGTCGCAAGGATCGTGGTTTAGAATTTCACATTGAGGAGGTGCGTCACATTTACATTAGTAACAAATATTATTATGGACATAAATCAGTCTTTCCGAGCACAGACCCCACATATGTCTCCCATGAATGTCGCCTGATGGAGATAAACGGAGTGAACCACACCCATCCACTGAATTCTCAATGGGTGTACAGAAATTATTTCTTCTTTTTGAGTTGAATTATTTTTTTTTATTTATTACTTTTTTTAATATATTACTATTTGGTTATGGTTTTGTTCATTTGCCACAACGAAAATTGGAGAAAATTATTACCCCAAAAGTTTTTGGTGACCTACCTACTTGGGTTAAGTTAAGGAAGAAAATATGCAGTTCAAGAAATTTATTTAAAAGGAGGTGATGTGGTCAGAATCTGTACTCTATTGGCATGGTTATCCAAACAAAGGATATATCAGTTCTATATCGTTGATTCCAAGCCCATAATTTATCCGTGGTTGATATGTCAGTAAATCTTTTTTTTTACTCATAACCGAACTCGAAACTGTAATGGAGATTCTTTTAACTTACCCACTCAACTAATCCAGACTCCTTGTAAAACAGTATCCTGGTAAACTTCTTATTCTATGTTATAAGTACTTAGTTAATGTTTTGTTTAGTCAAAGATTATTCAATCATATACAACACCTTCACTTCATGTGTATACATATCATCTAGGTGTATCATGTTCAGCTATTCTCCTTGTATACTAGTTTTTAAACAAACTCGTGCGGAATAAGAACCTTGCTATCCATCCACGCTCTTCCCTCTCCCCTTCCACTTCAGTAACCTAGGACACGTGGCGAACTAATTAGCCCTGTTTTCAGGGTTGGCAGGTGTTGGCTAGTGCTGTCCAACTTAGCCCATTTCTTGAAGTATAATGTCCCTTCGTCATTTGACAACCCATCAGTCTTCCGGAATTAGGTCCACATAACTAAATGACAGCTAATCCACGTCGTGGGGGCACAAGAGTTCTTAGGGATTTTATAATAGCAAAACAAATGGAATCTGAAATAACGTTAATAATGAAGTATCTCTTCGTTTTGTATGGATATA
>NW_027105241.1:0-5820 GCF_000696795.3 Halyomorpha halys
GCCTGTAACACTCCAATTTAACTTAGATCAGATTTACTAAATGTATTATAATGTACAGTTGTAAATAGCAAAAAATAAATATTAAAAAAACAAAACAAAAAAAAAAACTCGCATACAAGTAATAATGAATAATGAATTGTTAAAAAATAATATATACATTACCAAGCAGATCTATTAATTTACTAAGAAAATATATTAACTGAATTATTAATTGAGATAAATGAGATAGATACTATTGAGACAGTCATAATTGTTACCCAACAGAATAAAAGTAATAATTAATTAAGAATAAAAAATTAACTATTATAAATTAGTTAACTAAAAATTAATTGTTATTGTCGTTACATTATTTTTTTCACGAATCATTGATAATTTAGCCAATTTAAACAATTATCTCATAGTTAAAATTTCAAAAAATATCAAAAATTTAATTTCGTTCAAAAATCCTTAAAATGTGCTAATTCTGTAATTTTGTGAAAGTTTATGAAAGTGTGAAATTTTATGCAGTAAACAATTGGTAACATTTTAGGATTTGAATTTGAAGCTAAGGAACAAAAGAAGCAATTCCACTAAGATTTTTTTTTTTTTTTTTTATGATCAAATTTTCAAAAGTCATGTACGTCTCATGTTTAGCCGAAACGATTCCACTACAGCACTATTGTCGCTCCGCCCTAAACCCACTATAGAGGCCATTAGTGGTGTCGTATTGTAATGTGAATGAAATATTGTAATTTGACTTCATTGGAATATAAGATACTACACCTTCCACAATGAGTTTATTCAAATAGTCTATTTGAATTTTATTGACTATTGAATATATAAGCTTGCCTTGTATATTTATTTTGATACGTCTATAATTTTTCCTATAGCAGAAGACTTTTTCTACTATTAGAAGTTACTATTTAAACCTCCAAAGAGTACCTCCCTGGTTCTAATACATTATTACACTGAGCAATGCCAAGCAATTTACTGGTTTCTGAATAGAATTTTATATGAAATAATTACTATTTCAATTTATATTTATTTTATTTTAATTTAATATACTATATTTTGTATGAAAAATATCAAAATATTTTAATTTTAATTAATTCTATGTAAATGTTACTGCTGATTGAAACGTTATAAGCCAAACTGTTTCCCCAGTGAGCTATCTACAAGGTGGTACTGTAGCTGTCGAACTGTACCCTGATGGTGCATAATTAGTCAGGGCGCTAAAAGGCACTCAAGTCGCTAGTGAATTGCACTTGAAACCGAGAATATATTTGAATAATTAACCTTTCACTTAAGTTGAAAATAATACTCAGGGCTAGCTATTCTGTACATTTAGGCTTTTAGGATTAGGAGGAACTATGATTAAGTGGGGATTATAATTAAGTGAAACATTAGATAATTATAAGTAATATAACATAATATGAATGAAGTTAAATATTAGCGTACATGTTTCTTTGACCTTGTTTAAATGCGTAAAATTTTTTGGTCATCAATGCCTATGGATTATTATAGATATAAAGTTACGAACACACACAGACGTTAATGTGCATGATTCCAAGGTAAAAATAAAATAGAAAAAATTTAGGAAGGGAATGCGCTCTTAAAAATTTAAACACCAATGTGACCTAGCTTCCTCATCTGTGGGAGCTCCAAACATAGTGAGATTATTCTTTAGAAAAACATATTTTATCGGGAGAATGGACTGATAATATTGGCACATTGGAGATGGTGGTTTTCTAATCAAGTGAGAGTGTGTGGGGAGAGTATGACCTATTCTCAAGCGGGTTAGAGCAGCTTCACCTCTGTGACTACTGCCATGGTTTTACTAATCTTTTGATTTCTTGGAGAGCTTTCATCCCACATGTCCTGAAATGTTTCGGATATTTTTATTTTATGAGGTCTACTGAGTTCTGATGGAGGAAATCGGCAGTGCCTTGGCTAGGGAGTTTGGGTGTCTCTTCCTGCTTATTCGTGTACATGTTTTTCTTAATCTAACTATGTTTTATAGATTAATTCGGCTGGAGTATATTGAACACAGCCTGCAACTTTTTAAATATCTAATGTTGAGGCTATGAAATTGAAATTAAGGAAGAATAATTTATAATTCTTAAAAATATTTTATAAGAAGATTGTAAAGAAAGTTTTAAATTAACAAATTTTCCTTGAGAATGCCTGAACATTGGAGTTTTAGGTGAATTAGCAAAGAATGTTAAGACTATAAGGATTGCATTTTATTATAATTGATAAATCTAACCCGTCTCGAACAAGAAATTAAAATTCATATAATGCATATAATATGTTAGTGTTTTAAAAAAAATTAATATAATGTTTAGTTAAGTTAATTATACAACGGTGTATTTGCAGAAAATTGATAATCTGACGATGGAGAATTAGTTAAGGTGTTATTTAAAAGGTCCATAATAAGAATCTAACCTCATAATTAAAAAGATATAAGTTATTTTCTATAAAAATGTAGAGATTTTCTTTTTTCTCTTTTACTCTAGTAATAGTAGTAAAAAAATAGTACTGTTTCGGCCCATCACAGCATACTAAGCAAAAACAAATTCAAATTTGGAAACTCTTAAATTTCTAATAGAAAAAATACTAAAAGTAGGAGAATAAAAGAAGCTATCTAATCCATCACAAAAAATATTAAATGGTTCGTAAATTTTAACACCAGTGTGGGAAAATTGAAGAGCCATAATGCACATCATTAATAATTTAAACTTAAAATAAAATAAAAAAAGAAAATAGTATGGTGTACATGAGAAAAAGCAATAGAAAAGACAGGAACAAAGATTAACAAAAACGAGAAATAATATGCATGATGATAATGCAAAATGCTAACATAGCAAGGATTAGATACAGATCTATTTCGTATGATAAATGTATCAAGGAGATAACTAGTAGTTTCTTGAAATATTTTATAGTTTAAAAAAACTTGAAGAAGTAAAATTTATGAATTATGGACAAAGGGAGCCAGGAAGAGACAAAAATATTGTTGTTAAAATAAGATAATTTATACAAATTTTAAACTATTATTTAAATTTCTCATTTACAATTTCACATTTACTTTTATTGCTATTACATTTATATAACACATATTATAAATGTAATAGCAATAAAAGCAAATCAAATTTTAAACTATTATTTAAATAATAACGGTTTGGTTTTTATTATTATATTATTGTTGCATTTTGATTTTTAAATTTGTTGAAGAATCTTGAGGATGAAAGAGGATTCCAAAACATCGGTATAACGGTAAATAATTTTAAAATAAAGAAATATTTGGAAAGGAAAAAAAAAAGAAAGTTACTATATTTTTATATGATGTAACTTGAACCTTTATATCTTCCATCAATGAAGGAATATAAACTTGTAAGTTCTAGAATAGTAGAAATTTAATCGTGTTTCTTATTAATTAATAATTTTTCTGAACAAAATTATAATATTACTTCATTGACAAGAAGTATCAACTCTACATAACAATAAGATTTATATAAATAAAATCGTGATTTATTCCTTTTTTTCCAAGGCTTAGAATTTCTCCTGAAAGTTTACAATTAGCCTTTGAAGGTTGTAAGTGATTGTTTCGGCTAAATTTATGGTAAACAGCTATTTTTGTCTGAGTTGTATTTCAGCGTTTGCTAAGAGTTGTTCTGAACATCTTCAAGCGGTTTATCGAATTCTAATATTTATCTTTTTAACTCAAACACTTCAAGTTTTCGGAGGTATGTGAATCAACTTTGATTATAGATGGAAATAATGATCTATTTAACTACTAAAAACTTCTTTATAAATCTAAAAATGCTTTATTTTTTTTTCTATAGTGAGAAGATCAATTAATAATATTTTGGTGATAAACATTTGGAATCATTTTTTTTAACCAACTTATTTTCTCTGATGCGTTTATTATTGATTGACTGTGTTATTTATAAAATGTAGATTGTCGGGGCGCGTTCAAATTAACATAAATAGAATAAATAATATTTATTATTAGCCAATATTTCGCCACATGTCGCATGGCTTTATCATTACTAAGAATGATAAAAACAACTAAAGTAATGTAACAAAGTAAGACAATTTATATAAAAATGAAGAAATAAAATAAGACAAGCTTTACAGTGAACATTATAAAAAAAAACAAGATATACAAATAACTTATAAATATATTATTAAAAGGAAAATAATTTCAAATGAATAGTGGATAAAAGAAAAGTATATTTCTATATTTCTCTTTTATCTAAATTTCAGTGCACATTAAAATAAGAAAAATAATGCCCAATAAAAAAGGAAAATACAGAAAAAAAGACACCCACCTTACAGAATGACGAAAAGTCAAAGAATGGTTTGAGGTGGATAATACCTCGGTTGGCAAGCCATAGTACCTAGTTGGCAAGCCATGTGGGATGAAAGCCCGCCAAGCAAATTAAAAACTATCAAAAAAACCACTAAACCATGGACCACATCAAGCCGTTCCAATCGCAGGGAGAAGGTAGCTATTGCCAGATAGAGAATTGGTCATACGAGTTTAACTCATAGATATCTGATCAGTAAACAGCCACCACCAAAATGTCAATACTGCAATAGTGTATTATCGATTTGTCACATATTTGAGAAATGTCATTTTTATTCTGCAAACTTGAGTAGATTGGGAGTAGGATCGAGTGTATCGGATGCTCTGAATGATGACCAGAAGGACGTGGAAATGGTCTTAGTTTTCTTAAAAAGGAATGGCCTTTTGAATAAGAATTAAACCAGAAAATCTGTTATACGTAATAAAAAATACCAAAAGAAGTAATTATTTAAATTGTTTTTCGAAATTATTTAAAGAGAAAAATAAAGTGAAATAGAATAATAAATATAAATAAAACAGAACTATAAAGCACGAAACATGGGCGTTGATGACCTCAGGGTTTTACGCCCTGAAACCCCAGTCAGCAACAACAACAACCTCGGCATAAAAAAAAATATATATAAATTAACATTAAAGTAAGGTAATATTAGGAAAGTAAACAAAATTAAATATAAGTAGAGATTAAATGATAATATACATAAATATATCCAATAATAAGAAGATAAAAATTGATTTAATACAATAAATACAACAAAATAAAAAGATTGGATAGAATAAAGATAACATCATAAAGAATTTTTTTTTTTTTTTAAATCCATACTATACGTTTTCTTAAATATATAATAATAAGAGAAAATATTTCGAATAAAAATAAACACCTTTTTATGGCATTTATATTTTTTTTTGGTTCCTAGATCTTTTGAATGACAATTAATGTACCATTTTAAGTTTATGAATATAATTCCAGTGTTATTGTTTACCGTTTATAATGTTTATGTTTATAATTTATTTATAAAGAATATTATTTTTTAAAATATTTATACACAGTTTATATTAGAAAGCTATTTATATTTGTTAGTAAACATTTATTTTTATTTACAATCCCAGACTATATGCTCTAGTTAGTATAAACCGTCATGGGTCGCAGCGTGAGAATTCCTCTCATAGTTTTTTGGGTCTGGAAGCTGCTTGAGAGAGATTGTGGTTCAGTCTAGAGATGCAATATCGATAAAAAAACATCGATGTTTTAGTATTGAACATCGATGTTTTTGTTAAACCATTTCAGTGGCATAAAGACTGTTATAAAGCCTACCCATGCTTCGGCCAGTCAGAAGTGCTTTTTCAATCAACCAGTAGGACATGGACTCCAAAAAACATCGATGTTTTTAAAATATCGTTGCTTACAATACATTACCCAAAATACATCGATGTTTTTGAACATCCATTTGAGTAACATAAGGTCTGTTCCAACA
>NW_027105242.1:0-488 GCF_000696795.3 Halyomorpha halys
AATAGCAAATTAACTATTTATTGTGAGCTTACGTTTCGCCCCACTTTGCAGGGCTTCCTGAATGAAGAAAAAAGAAAGAATCAATTTTTTAATCACCAGCACACCAAAAGCATGGACATTTTATAACGTGGAGAAGATGGTTGGGGGATGCGGTAAAAAAAAAAAACACAAAAAAATTATTTATTCGTGCCGACGTTCCGAACTGATTTTCAGATCTTCATCAGGGCTATAAAACAAAAACAGATAAAAACCATCATTCAGAGGAACATAAAAATAAAAATAAATAATAAACTAAGAAATTTGGAAATATACGTAACAATGAATTGAAAATAAAATACAGTTGATTGATAATAATGGAATTACATAGTAGTAGATTCATAACAATATAAAATGAAATATATTACCTTCTTACCTACATAATATTATATTTCATATATGTATATATAGTTGACCGTAAAAATTGATATATAAGAAGATGGTCAGGGTTG
>NW_027105242.1:538-2600 GCF_000696795.3 Halyomorpha halys
TAAAATGAAATATATTACCTTCTTACCTACATAATATTATATTTCATATATGTATATATAGTTGACCGTAAAAATTGATATATAAGAAGATGGTCAGGGTTGCGGTCAAAAGAGAAACAAAAATAGTTTACAACTATTTATTTTCCGACGTTTCGCCCCACTTTGCAGGGCTTCATCAGGGCTGTTCAAAGCGAGATAACGTGGGGCTGAACGTGGGAAAATAAATAGTTGTAAACTATTTTTGTTTCTCCTTTGACCGCAACCCTGATCTTCTTATATATAAATATTATATTTCACCTTATATTGCTATCAATCTACTACTGTTTAATTCCACGGTTATTAATCGACTATATTTTATTTTAAATTCATTGTTATGGATATTTTCAAATTTTTTGGTCCATTATATCTTTTTATTTTTATATTTCTCTGAATAGTGGCTTTTATCTCTTTTTGTTTTATAGTCCTGATGAAGACCGGAAAATTAGGTCGAAACGTGGGCACGAATGAATTTTTTTTTTTTTGCTGACCGCACCCCACCTCTATCTTTTTCACTTATTAATATACGGTCAACTATCTACACCTCATTACGATATTTTATCACCTGAAGTTAAACCCTTTTCGGTATGCATCATCTTCCTAATAACATATTCTAATGGTAAATTAAACATGAAAGGTGAAAGAAAATTTCTTTATTTTAAACCTTAACGAACCTCGATTCGAACTTCTCGTAATGATGAAGTATATATAGTTGACCATAGATTAATAAGTGGAGATGGTCAGAGGGTGTGGTCAGCAAATAAACAGAAATAAAAAAAATTATGGAAGATTATTGATTGACCGTGTGTATAGATGAATGGAATATGGTCCGGGTGCGGTAAAAAAAAAACTCAAATAGTAGATAATTATACTATTTTATTGAGCCAACGTGGGGCGAAACGTTGGCTCAATAAAATAGTATAATTATCTACTATTTGAGTTGTTTTTTTTACCGCACCCGGACCATATTCCATTAAAAAAAAAAAGATTTATTCGTGCCGACGTTTCGACCTGAGTGTCAGGTATTCGTCAGGGAGCTTGCAGCAGAGACTCCAATTATATTTAGTCAGAACCTTTGATGTAAGCTCCCTGATAAAGGCCTGAAACTCAGGTCGAAACGTCGGCACGAATAAATAATTTTTTGTTCATTTGTGTTTTTTTGCTGACCGCATTACCGTTTCAAATTTTATTAAACGTTTCGGCCACACATTGGAGTTATTAACTTCTTTGGTATTCCTTGCTCAATTAAAATACTGTGCATCGTCTTTAATATGCCTTTTAAATTAACTATATCATTTAAAAAGCAAAAATTAATCCTATAAGATAAAATAAAATGAAGAAGGCAGCTCCTTTTCTATAGGAAGTGGCTCACAAAGAGGCACACAGCTGTTGGGGCAGGAAGTTGCCCCCATAACACGGCAGCAGGTGTATCGCCAATTTCACTTCTAACGTACTTCCATTCCAGTCAAGGTCGCTCCTAATGACTCTACCTGTATTTACTTTTATGCATTTTCCGTTATTTGTGCATTAAAATACATTATATTTATGATTATAACTTAATTCTTATTGTACTGTTTTAGCTTATTAATTGTAGCAGCCACCACAGCGCTCTAATAATCAAAAGTGTAACTAACTCATACTTCATTTATTTTTATCATGTCTGTGTGTTATTTTGGCAATGGCCCATAGATATTAGCTATCTTCTCGTTGGACGGTATCGGATGTAATTTCCTAAATAAATAAAAATAATAAAATATTATAGGAGCTTATGTAAATCATTTATCATTGGGCTAATTCTATCTCGAATATATATATATTTATATATCATCATATTGTATTGCATTGTATCCTGGTAACACAAGGCCACTCACCTCCGGAATTTAAAAATAGTGCCATTTAGAATGGATATATCATAAGTAACAAATAAACATTACAGGTAACCTTAAAATACCAAATATAGTAAAAGGTAATACCAACACGATTTATTTCCTTTTTTCACAGTAAAGCACTCACTAATTCACTGTTT
>NW_027105243.1:0-304 GCF_000696795.3 Halyomorpha halys
AGAAAATAGCTTACGAGATCTTTATTATTTACTGATTTTAAATGCCTCTACAGTAAGGTTCAAATTATTTTTACCTATCTCAGTTATAAATCTCTATGTTTCCATAACGTTATAATTGTGTTTTAATTTTAAAAGAATGGTGGAGGAAACAGATGCTTTGGAGGATCTAGATCACGATCTTCTAGCAGATCTTCTAGCAGCAGACACTCATAGTACAAGAGCCGGGAAGAAAAAAAGGCTGTTATCTCACCCCAATTTTTGATTACTCTAATGAAAACTATGTATAATTACTAGTCAAAATTGA
>NW_027105243.1:5954-7068 GCF_000696795.3 Halyomorpha halys
AATGTTGCTTTTTAAAAAGCTATATCTCGAAAACTATTTAACGTAAATAACTCTATTAGGGCTCATATTTTAGCAAATTTGAGATATAGAGCTCCGAATGAAAAATTTAGTTTTTTTTATCACTTTGAAACAGCCGCCATTTTTTATTCCCCCTAACTATACTCATGAATGTTGACTAGTAATTATACGTAATTTTCATTAAAGTAATAAACTATTGGGGTGAGATAACTGCCTTACTTAAGTTACTTTTTTAGTTTTATCTCTGTTACTCATAAGACTCTAAAAAAGTAGCTTTATGAGATCTTTAATTATTTAATGATTTTAAATACCTCTATAGTAAGGTTAAAATTATTTTTATCAATGTCAGTTATAAATATATATATTTACATAACGTTATAATGGTGTTTCAATTTTAAAAGAATCCCGGTGGGAACGCAGGCGCCAGGCGATTTGCGTCTAGAGGCAGTGGATTCTATCAAGGTGCAAGAGCAGTACAAGTAACTTAATTTTTATGCAGAGAATAATTTTAGTTGTTCTTAGTATTTTTAAAATTTCTCCTGTCAATTACTTTTCTTAATGGTATGTCAGTTACTTATTACACTCTTAAAAAGTAGTCTTACGCGATCTATAATTATTTTCTCATTTTAAATGTCACTATAGTAAGGTTTAAATTATTTGAAATATAATTTTTTTCTATTTCTTGAGACATTTTTTTCTATTTGTTTAGTCTCAACACTTTTTATTATATCAATAGTTCAACGTTTCGACCATCCTCAAGGACATTCTAAAAATTTTATAGCTTATCCTACATTCATTTGTAACAATTATAACAACAACATTATTACTAATAATATAACATACCTATACAAATATAAATTCTCACCTCACACTCAGGATCTAGTTCAGGATCTAGCTCAAGATCCAGCTCAGGATGTAGTTCAGGATCCAGCTTAGGATCTAGCTCAGGATGTAGTTCAGGATCCAGCTTAGGATCTAGCTCAGGATCAATTCAGGATCCAGCTCAGGATCTAGCTCAGGATCCAGCTCAGGATCTAGCTCAGGATCCAGCTCAGGATCTAGTTCAGGATCAATTCAGGATCCAGCTCAGGATCTA
>NW_027105243.1:9728-11730 GCF_000696795.3 Halyomorpha halys
AATAAATATATAAAACAGGAATCAATCCATAACCATCCCCTTTTAATAGAATAGCAGTAAGAACTATTGAACCAGAAATGAAAGCCTCGACATGAGCCCTTGGGAACCAAAAAGGAATAGGTATTTTAAATAAAAATGGTACAATAATAATCAAAATCAAACTACCAATAGAAATAACCAAATAAAAATCAAACTACAAGAAGCTCTTAATCGATTAAAAAACTGGTCAAACACAGCTCAGGTCTTACCTTCTCAATCGAAAAAACTAAATGTCTACCTTTCAGCTGAAAAAGAATAACACCTCCATCCCCAGAACTCACCCTAGGGGATTCTCCGTTACCGTATGTCGAACATTATAGATTTTTAGGCCTCATATTCGATAGGCGTCTTTCTTGTCACCACCATATTAGTACACTTAGAAACAGATGCATAGATAAAATTAAAATCTTAAAAATCCTCGGCAAAACATCATGGGGAGCTGATGGATAAATGATGTTTAAAATATACATGGCCTTAATCCACTCCAAACTTGATTATGGAAGTTTTGTGTATGGCTCAGCTCGCTTCTAAAGCCTAGCCAAACTCGACACAGTTCAGAACACCGGAATCCGCATTGCCACATGTGCCTTTAGGTCCAGTCCAATCTTAAGTTTATGTGCTGAATCTGGAATATCAACCCTACTAGTTAGACGATAAATATTAGCTACAAATTATTTTTCCCGGCTATACCTGCAACCCTCGCATCCAACATATAAGTACATTTTCAATCCTAAATTCTCTAGACAGCTCCAACAAAAGATAAATACAAGACTACCTCTCGCTGAACGATTATCGGCCACTGTCACAGAATTAAAAGCAATAGCCATCAACATACCACAAAATAACACGCCCCCCTGGACCTACCAACGTCCAAATGTAAATCTCCAACTATCCAAATACCGCAAACAAAATACAACAACGTCAAAATATCAAGAAAAGTTCCGAGAACTGCTACAAACTCTACCAGAACATAAAGATAACGCAACAGGATCTGCCTTTGTGACACAAAATACAACCCATAAGAGAAAACTGCATCATCTCTCTAATATTTATACTGCTGAACTAAATGCCATAGCATCCGCCCTTTACTTTTGCATGACAAATATACCAAATGGCAATATAGTAATAATATCAGACTCCATTAGCACTCTTCAAGTACTAGATATAATGTATTCAATTCACCCACTCGTTCAACGAACTCATAAATACTTAATAATGCTAAAATAAATAAATAAATCAGTCTACTTCATCTGGGCCCCCGGACATGTTGGTATTACAGGAAATGAGATGTCCGACAAAGCTGGTAGAGAAGCACTAGTCCTTTCGGTAGAACCGCAGCAATCTTAACTGCACAGGAACTTGCTCGCTCTTTAAAAGAATGTATAAATAAAAGATGACAGGAAATGTGGGATGAAAGTCCACCTAGTAAGTTGAAATCTAAAAAAGAAAGATGTAAAGTCCTGGATCACATCAACCCGAAGTAGACAACCTAATGCAACAGTACATAGCATACCAATCAATACATGATCAGCAAATACACAATATATATATATAAGTTATCTTCTACTGAAGTGAAACTAAAAATAATAGGAAGAGAGGAGTGTGAAATGAAACTCTAGAAGTAATCTCAAAGACTGATCTATTTGCGGAGCCTGTCCGTCTATATATGTACACAATCGCTCAGCTGTTCTACTTGATCAGCTGATATAGACCGGTCTAGCTGATAGTCCGTAACTCGCCCCACCAGTTTAAGATCAATCCTCCTAAGCTCTATTATATACAAATGAAAAAGATGTATACAATTAAAATACAATAACAATAAATGAGATAGATACGAATACAATTATAATACAATATCAATAAAAAAGATACAAATACAATAAAAATACAAAAATAAGATTCAACATAACAGCAGTTTATGGAAAAAAAAAATAGATAAATCAAACAAAAAAAAAAAAAAAAA
>NW_027105243.1:13750-14014 GCF_000696795.3 Halyomorpha halys
TAGCCAATGATACACTGGCCCAACATTCAAAATCTCACTCACAAGGCATCAGTCATCAGTTTAGAACTTCTTTACTACAGTTATCTTTTCAGATGTCTCCAAGATCGGCAATGTCCACCAACACACCTCATTGTGACACAGGCCCATCTGTACACACCCATCCTCAGGAAACTGTTTCACCAAGGCCACTTACAGCTCCCAGTACTCCTAAGGTAAATACTTTACCAGTTGCATATTCTCAACAAGGCACATTGCAACAACATG
>NW_027105243.1:19204-19637 GCF_000696795.3 Halyomorpha halys
AAAAAAATACAATTTCACATAAATCATTATTAAGTCCCTAAAATGAACATAATGAAGAAATAAAAAAAATTAAAATAAAAACTTTACAACATTGCCCTCCGGAAAGGAGGTGAGTACAATCCCGTACATCATGATGCCGCTGTTGCAGGAAGCTTAATTGCTCTAGGTGAACTGTTCTTCGCTTTTTAGATTCTTTCAAGCATTCTATAGTAACAGTATTGTGTTCTCTAATAGTGACCTCTCTGAATGGGCCTTCGAACCACTTCAGCTCTTTGCCTTTATTAGTTCCCACTTTCCGGTACACCACCGTCCCAATTTTAAGGTTGCCCATTAGATCACGAACATTGAGATTGTGTCTAGTAACTCTTCTCCGTTTCTCCTTCTCAATTTTGTCCTTGACATAACCCACATCTTCCTCCGTGCCATACAATTA
>NW_027105244.1:0-981 GCF_000696795.3 Halyomorpha halys
GTAAAAATGGGTTGGGGGAAGCTCTTTTACTGCATTTGAAAAGGGAGCTGAGGAAATTGGATATTTTGGATAAGAGGTAGTGTTGTGTGTTAGTCAAATGGTGTCAAGAAACACCAGGTTTGTTGTGTTAACAATGGTTCAGTAATTTGTCCTCAGTCTAGTCTGAGGTGTGGGTCTGCCATCTTTGTGGCCGTCCTGTCTGTGCCAATGTCCTGAAGAGTGGGTTTATGCAATGCTGGAGACTATCAAAGAGATGTTCCTCCTCGGGATGAACTCTGTCACTGTTGGTTGGTCGAGTGCCGTGTATATGTGGTCAGTCTTTGTTCTTTGTAATAAAGTATGCCGTACTATGTGTCTGATTATGCTACTTTAAAACTGTTGTAGCTTCTTGGCTGTTGTTGGTGCTTAGTTGGTCAGCAAGGGTGCTCCATAGTGCAGGGCTGGTATGATCATACTTTTATAAATCATTAATTTGAAGCGGAGAGAAATTAGGAGAAGTTAGCTGGTGATTAGGCCAGCAAGACTTAGTCCTAACCAGCTTGATTTTCTAGGTGCAGTGGTGAGCTAGTGTCAGGTGTCTATCAAGAGTGACTCCCAGATATACTATGCTCCCAGCTGGTCTATTCTCGTGCCCTGCTACCTTATAGACTTTAGGTAGGGAGTGCTTATTTTGTCTGAAAGAAGAAAATAATAGAGGCAGTCTTGGAATCAACTCTAATATTCGGTCTCTCCAGTTTCTGAGTGATATAGGTACAAACCTTCTCTCCCTACCATAGAGCTTTCTCTGCATTTACTGAGCTACTATAAATAGCTATGTCGTATATTATACAATAATCAAATTATAATCAATAACAATTTACACAAACTTCTGAGCTTAACCTCCTCAGAGTCTTAGGTCTACTGGTCATTTCCTTTTATATCCACGGTTATCAAAGTGGTGTGTCCTGTTGCTGCAGGCAGTCCATCCATTATTATCCTCAG
>NW_027105244.1:1472-2651 GCF_000696795.3 Halyomorpha halys
GTGGTGGTCTCACGCACTGAAAACTGGACGCCCCACTATGGTTTTAGAATAGTTTAGTTTAAAATGTGCAATTTAGATTTTTTAAAAAATTAAATAGAGAGGTTGATGTTTTTCAAAGTCCAATTGTCCAAACGTTGGTGGGCCCTCGTCTATACTGCGCTAACTTTGTGTAAACTGCATCCACTACTTTCATTCACCTACGCGAAAAAGTTGTTTCCTGGTCACATCTATATTTTAAAAATTGTTGATCCCATACATTTAGGGCCAAAGTTGAAATATATATTATTAGTTTTATATCACCTTATGACCTTCTATATTACAATTTTTTTGTTTTGTATCATTCTTGAGGACAAAAATTAAAACAATCGTGCTTTATACATTTATGCCTTGGACGTTTAAAGATCTACCTTCACCTCTTCAGCATCTAATTTGTCTAAATATTACTAGGGAGAGGAGTGGGGGTCACAAGAACCATAATGACCTAAGTTAAAGTTGGTGCCTACAATGTTCCTCTAACAATTTTATTAAATTTCATTCTAGTTTTGCTTACACAAGCGTAAACGAGTTTTCTTTTGCGCATCTATATTTATAAAAGGGCTCTCCTAGTTGGGCTCTGAATTGAAGGGAGTATTAATCGCGGTCTATGAGCAGCTGCATCATGGCCAAATTGCCCTCAATAGACGCTACCATTAACGGAGTGCGGCCACTCCCTGACTTGGCTGCAGAGTCTGCCCTGTGGTCCAACAGGTCTTCCACACAGCAGGGTGTCCTCCTTGTGCTGCTTGATGTGAGGGAGTCTGCTGGTCCTTTCCTTTCACATTCATTGCCACCCTTAACAGCCTCGACATATCCACTGTGAGCCGCATGATGTAATATTCCATACCCTCTGTAATACTTCAGAGCCAAGTCAGCTCTACTCTCCACCAGCTCTAGCAGTACAGGTAACTAATCCAACGCCTCCTTCAGTGGTATAGTAAAGAGCGGTCCGACCTTGTTTGTCTTTTATCTAGGGGTCAGCCCCTTAAAGCAATAAGAATGTTGCAATATCATATTTTAAATTTTTCAATGCAATTCAATCAGTTCTCCCTTTAGCTTGCATCAGGCAAAGGATTTCTCGAGATGATGAGGACATTATGCTAAGAGAGCGCTGCTGCTGATATACAAGATAATGATAAAAGA
>NW_027105244.1:3742-4136 GCF_000696795.3 Halyomorpha halys
AGGCTCCTTTATATGTTAGAAATTAAGAAACAAATTTGGTTTCCAGCCGATCTGTAGTGAAATTGATGTAATGGGAGAAATATCGAATGTTGAAGCTTCTTTGGGTATTATTAGGAGAAGATAATGCTGGGGTGGCAGAGGATATGAAAGGAATTGACCATTAGACTCCCTTACATAATGCAG
Source organism: Halyomorpha halys (assembly GCF_000696795.3). NCBI lineage: Eukaryota > Metazoa > Arthropoda > Insecta > Hemiptera > Pentatomidae > Halyomorpha > Halyomorpha halys. Next base: position 3,926 of record NW_027105244.1, read on the forward strand.
CACGAGAAGGACACCTTGCTGTTGCTGGGGGGAGGGGACCTGCAGTTGAAGGGAGCCACCTTCAATGGAAGTGTCTATTGAGGGCGACTCGGCCATGGTGAAGCTGCTCATCTACCGCAGTTAATGCTGAGGATGATAATGGATAGACTGCCTAGTTGTTCAATGTTTTGTAAATTACCTTTATAGAGTTGAATAAAAGATTTGATTGTGC
>NW_027105245.1:0-329 GCF_000696795.3 Halyomorpha halys
TAGTGGTTCATTTACTCATTTCTGTAGAACAACCCAATACTCTCCCTTCATTAAGCATTACCTACCTCTTTGGACATATCAATATGCCCAATATGCTGTTTATTTTTTTTACATCCTTGTTGATGTGTCTATATTTTATTCATATTTCAGATAAAAATTATGATTTTTTTCAGAATATTTTCCCTGATTTGTATAATTTATATGGCTGGCCAGTTTTTTAATTTATATCAGCATAATGTGTATTTAAATGTTTTTTCTTTTCTTTTATAGTTTACTATGTTGTTGATATTTTTAGATATGCGAATTTCTTCAAGAAATCCTTTGCTTTT
>NW_027105245.1:379-508 GCF_000696795.3 Halyomorpha halys
AGCCTTCTCCTCATTTTGATATAGTAGACACACTAAATACAACGCTGACAATATCTGGCTGCAAAATCTTTCGTATTGGAAAGCAAACAATGGTTTATTGTTGCATTTACTGGAGCAATACGCAAGAGA
>NW_027105245.1:2596-3010 GCF_000696795.3 Halyomorpha halys
AAATACAACGCTGACAATATCTGGCTGCAAAATCTTTCGTATTGGAAAGCAAACAATGGTTTATTGTTGCATTTACTGGAGCAATACGCAAGAGAGCTTGAAGTTACTTTTGGTCCTCTCTAATAAGATGCGAGCTTTTTCCTCATTTTGATATAGTTGACACACTAAATACAACGCTGGCAATATCATTCGTATTGGAAACCAAACAAAGGTTTTTTGTTGCATTTACTGAGGCAATACGCAATAGAGCTTGAAGTTACATTTGGTCCTCTCTAATAAATATGCGAGCTTTCTCCTCATTTTGATATAGTAGACCCACTAAATACAACAATGACAAGATCTAGGTGCATTAATTTTTATATTTCAGACCAAACAATGATTTTTTTGTGCTTCCACCAAGGGCAATACGGAAGA
>NW_027105245.1:3620-3955 GCF_000696795.3 Halyomorpha halys
AGCAATACGCAAGAGAACTTGAAGTTACTTTTGGTCCTCTCTAATAATATGCGAGCCTTCTCCTCATTTTGATATAGTAGACACACTAAATACAACGCTGGCAATATCATTCGTATTGGAAACCAAACAAAGGTTTTTTGTTGCATTTACTGGGGCAATACGCAATAGAGCTTGAAGTTACATTTGATCCTCTCTAATAAATATACGAGCTTTCTCCTCATTTTGATATAGTAGACACAATAAATACAACAATGACAAGATCTAGGTGCATTAATTTTTATATTTCAGACCAAACAATGATTTTTTTGTGCTTCCACCAAGGGCAATACGGAAGA
>NW_027105245.1:5476-5779 GCF_000696795.3 Halyomorpha halys
ATTTATTATTAATAAGCTTACTAAGCTTAAGTCTAATTACCTCTTTATTTAAAATTTAAAACCATTAACATTTATTTTTTCTATAAGATTATCAATAGTATAAAACACAATTAAAATATGAGGATTTTTCTTTTTAAATTTGATTAATGATCCTAAATAATTTTTCCATATATTGAAAAGTTTATTTATGTCATTATTATTTTTATTGTTTAATTTGTGTTTTTCAATAAAATTTCCAATTTTCCTGGTAATGTTATTTCTGAGGCTGTTTTTGTGGTTTTCACAGGTGTCCATATCTTTTAA
>NW_027105246.1:0-4356 GCF_000696795.3 Halyomorpha halys
AAGCCGTTCTGGTATAAAATAAAATATATATATAAATATTTTCATATTTTATTACTAACAATTTTAATTGGTTTAACTATAAATAATTCTACTAGTGCTATTTAAAACACTCATTAAAAATTTTAATGGAGTAAGAATTAAAGCGTCACATTATAAAGGTTTGCTTTAGGATACTGCAGCAAAGACTCAGACAGGAAGTCGGTCTGATTAATATAAATAGATGTCTTGTCATAGTCTGCAACTGCTAACGGTTTGTCTCAACCTCAGATTAAAAATAAACATAAAAGTGGACATTCGTTCCTAGGAATAGCTGAATTGAAAAAGAATAATATTAATTAAAGGCTTCATTCAACTATCAATTTTTAATTAATTAATTTATACATACATACAAATAAATAAATAGGTAATTATAATTTATTTATAATTTTAACACGATTTTCTACCACTTTACATATCTTTTTAGTTTTTAAATGTTCAATAACTTTTATTAAAATAGGTAGAAAAAAAAATCAGACAACCAATAAACAACTGAAATATAATGAGAAACTGTAATTCATTATCTCAAAACTGCACAATAACTTTTTAGTTCAAAGCGAATTTTGATCATTTTTTAAAAATGTAAAGTTTTATGTAAATATAATTATATTTTGTATTATATTAAACATTTAATTGATTATGGTTTAAGAAATAATTATGCTTTGTAGGAAACAGATAGGTTATTAGAACAGAGGAAGACGAAACAGTCTTCAAATAATTTAAATTAAATAATTTAAATGCAATTGTTCTGATAAAGCTACCAAAGTTAGCTTCTTACACGGACAATTAAAACTACTAAGTTTTGATATAACAAAATGTTTGCTATCTACCCCTCTGAAAAGTTAGAGAGGTACCATCGTCGGGTTTGTGGATGAGGGTGGAAAAGGATCAGAAACGGCAAAAATAAGGACTAATATCTGGAAATAAAAAGACTAAAATTCATAATTTCTTGTGTTTTTTTCGAGATTTTCGTATATAGAAGATAATATTTAGATAATAAATTTAAGTAATAAGTATAAACTTCGATGAAATTGAAAGGGAGGATTTTTTTATTCTATATTGTTGCATATGATTTTGTCCATAATTTTGCTCATGTGTTCACAATAACTATGCCATATCTGTCTTTTATACCTTCAGGGACTTCTATAGCTACCAAGTGCCTTGAATGCGAAATAGTTTCAAAAGTAGAAGTGAAAATATAAAGCACGAGGTTCATAATAACTTCATTTAAACAAATAAATATATATACCACGTAATTTTTAATAGAACCTTTAACGTTAAATATTTTCTCTGGTATTTTTATAAATACTAACATTTTTCCAAATAACAAGGAACACCATTTTGCGTTGAAACCTACTATTTCTAGAAAAATAAACATAAACTACTTTATAGTGAATTTAATTAGCTTCAAATAGAACTTTTTACGTTTAATATGTTTATTGATATGGTTTTTCAAAAATAAATTATTTTTTCCAATCATGTTGATAATTAATCTATGATTTATTCATCATGAGTTGTCAAACTAAATACAATGAATTCTTTACATGATAAGAATACATCAGATAGAACAGCATGCAAACAAAACAAACAATTTTATTATTTAAATAGTACATAATGTTATGAGCAACTAACGCAATAAGATAAGGATGATCAAGATAGCAAACCAATACGGAGAAATATTTTTTATTTGATTGAGCATTAAAACAACATATATCTAACTATCTTGTAGCACTACATAATTAGAAGCATATAGCATATATATATATATATATATATATATATATATATATATATATATATTATTGCCTGAATAGTGGTACATGACATAAAAAAGTTAAGGTTTTATTTTGAAATGGACTGGAACCAACGATATTACTGTAAACAGGGGTTTCTTTCTCTGCTGTTTCGTTCTCTCTCTAGTCCCTCTATTGACTAAACCAAGGCTAGTAATATTGTAAACAAAAACAAAAATAAAAAAATACGTAACATAGAATACGTAAATTTTTTTTTGTAATTTCCAGATGTGTCACTATTCAAGCAAAAAAGCGATAAATAAGACCAACCAATTTTATGAACCATAACATAAAAAATAAAAGCAAAGCATATACATGCATTATTACGTATATTCGATGTACTTATAAAAAGCATTGAAATCAAAACAATAATATAACTGCCAATTAAAACTTAAAAAGAAAACTAAATAAATAAAGGTATTCAATAATAAATAAAGGTATTCAATTTGAAAACAACTTAATTTCTTAGCTACTAGTTGTACGATGCACTTCAGCTGACCAAAATTTTGTTATACATCAGTGAATTGTGCAAAATAGTTTTAGCAAGTATTATTAAGCAAGTTTTAGTTAAATTTTAATTTAATTTTAAAAATATATATATAATGATTCATTGTGGAAGATCGATCATGACATCATGTTTTTAGACCTTTTATACTATGAAGGAATTGGATGTAAGTATAATTTTTAAGACCATGATTAGTTATGTCCAATGCCATCATATATTAATAAAATAAAAAAAACATGACTACCAATGTTAGAGATAATGAGATAAGTGAAAAATTTCTTAATGTTTACTACGTATTTACTTGGCTTGTTTATATTTCCATTCCTAAACAGGGCAGGGGAAGGGGAAGGAGCGCTTTCTCAACAACAAAGCAAATGTCATGTAAACAGATTCAATTTATACCAACAATGTAATTAATTCATTGAATTTATTGGAATCTTTAACATACTTACAATTACGCTTTAATTAGTAGATAGTACGCAAGAACTTATAGTTATAATAACACATGGGATCTACTATTCAGAATAGTACAAGGTGACGTGTTATTATAGTTAGGAAGAATGATACTAATAAAGAAGGAATAAAAGTAACAAATTATTAAACTAGTAAAGTGAATCATCTTCCTGGAAGATTGACACCTGTTGGACAGAACTTAAATCGAGATTATCTCATAGGAAAACCACCTGACGCTACCTAATAACATGCATATTATGTATTATGTACGTATTGCACGAGACTTACAATATGTATGATATATGATGCGACAGAGAGCGAAGACGAAGAGAGGCGAGAACGGCTAACTGCGCAGAAAGCGAACTAGCCTTGTGGGGCCCCCTCCACTGGGTTCCCCACCTTATCCCTGACCCCCGCCTCGATTTCCCAGCGAGGAAAATCTCTTAATCGGGACATATAACACCTCAGGGAGCAGGCTGCGGCGATTTTGCACTCGTTGGGAGTACGCAAGGGAATTGTATGTGCGAAGAGGTCGTCGAAGAAGTACAGAGGTCGTGTCTATAGTGGTGTAATATACTCGCAGATGGGAATTTTACATTTTCCAAGGCAAAACGAGGTTAGTTTCTTAAGTAACATAGATATTACATAAGCTATAGTAATATAAGGCTGACGCTTATGTTTGGTGCAGTTGTATTTATTATAGACCCACTAAGGCAATGAACAATGAATCAAGTTCCGCCTAATTGTGTAACAAGTCTCAGTGCGCTTCGGAAATGAAAAGATTTTAATACAGAGTTTTTACTCTTAAAAGATTATCTCGTTGTGACGTTGCTAAACCGAGCTGTGTAGTATAAGGGTCATACTGACCCCTCCATAAGTTCTAGCTCATCCAAAAAAAATAATAAAATTAACGAGCGATAAAATGCTCAATTTTAAAATATACGTCAATAATTGCGTTTCTTAAATAATAGATTTAAAAAAGAAATGAACTACGGCAGGTCGGATTGGAAGTACTCGAGGACGATACTACTCGTAGTACTCGACGACTAATACACCTGTATTAGATGAAAAAATACCTCTAGAGCAAGAACTATCAATTTTTTTTGTCTCGCGCAAATAATTATGAACATTATTTTTTTTTTATCAAGGTATTCCTATTATAACAATTTTTAACATATTGAAATAATAAACCTCTATTCTAAGCAGGAGAGCTCGGTGACCAAATTCGTATTTTTCCCTAATTTGTGTTCGTAAAACGTTGAAAAAGAGGATGGAGGGCGCGGGGAGAAAAATTTACCAAATAACCGATAATAATGTTACCTAGTAATAATGGGAGAATAATGTTACCTAAAAAATGTGCTTGTCCAAAATCATCTCAAATCCCAACGAAATTTTCAAACCTCCAACTCATTTTGCAGGGGGCAGTAAATTTGCGAAAAACTTTAACACGATTTGCACAGATCACAGTTTAAACTGAAATTCGCTCCTACTTTTAAGATTAATTTGTCTAGAAAATTCTCTCTCTCTCTCTCTCTCTCTCTCTCTCTCTCTCTCTCTCTCTCTCTCTCT
>NW_027105247.1:0-10651 GCF_000696795.3 Halyomorpha halys
GTAATAGAGAAGGTTGATTGTGATTGAAAGTTTTGATTTTTAATTTAATTTGAAGAATTGACAAAATAGGGTAATTTTGGACTGAACTTTTTAAAATTGATGTGATTCTAAAATTGTATTAAGATTGTCCTTGAGGATGGCCGAATTGGCCGAAACGTCGGACTTATAAAGAAATATAAATTGTTTTGAGACTAAAATTGGATAAAATTTATTTATTTAAAAAAAATTCTGGATTTCTATTTTTTGGTGTCAAGCAGACTACTGTTTTAATTATTACTTTCAACATATAAAAACACCAGTAAGCTTATATAGCAAGTTGTACAACACCAGTTGTGTACATATAAATGCATATAACGTCTACAAATCTTTTGGTAGGGAGTCAAGTTTTTATTTCCTGGGACCACCACAGAAATAAAAGTCGATCTCCCTGGCCGTATTCGAAACGGCTCCGCTGCAGTCACGAACCAGTTAATGTTAGCGCTTTAATTTACTCGGCTACATACGGCCCCCTGTAGTTATATGTTACCGACAACTTTTCCTTACTAACGGTAAAGACTTCCAGGTATAGAAATTATTAAAACAAACATTTTTTTGGGCGATTTGAAAGTACAAAGGGGCCCATACATATTAGAAATCCGAAAAGTTGAAATAAATTAATAAGAGAGCACGGTATAAAGTCAATCAAAAAGCCGATATAATTTCCACTTCTTACATCCGAAAACATTTCAAGAGACACTAATACGTTAGAAATTCAAAAAGATAAAATAAAATGATACGCTAACGCGCCATCTTACATTTCGATATAATTGTTATCTACTGCATGTTTGATAACATAAAAACAACATATTCAAACTAAAACGTGGTCAGCAATATAATGTAGATAGGTGAAATAAATAGGAACAAAGTGAAATAAATGCATTACGAAGGAAGTATTGATTACAAACCGTTTTGACTAAAAATCTCAATTTATTCGTTGTTGGGCTTATGCCTTTCAGATTTTTCAGAAAAAAAAATGACAAAAAGATAGTTATAATGAGGAAGTTATGGCAACTCAGGTACTTTTTTTTATCATTATCTTATACTGAATTACGCAATACATCTTTATCTTATTATTTTAAAATGTCTAAAGTCAGAATGACAAAGTGGGTAATTTAAGTCTTGAAAACTCTCCAGTAAAAGGCATTAGTTAACCCGAGGTAAGAAGAATGGGTTTGTGAATTGAGGCAGCTGTGTACACCGTGTAAGAGGATAGGGCCTTATTCAGTTACTCGCCTACTAACTTCACGGAAAATAAGGAAACTTGTCTTCGAAAACTGTTTTTCAAGAACAATATTGGAAAAGGACACTTTTCAATACTATAATAGGACAAAATAAGAGGGAAATTAGAAAATAATTATAATAATTCTTTCGAGTTATAATAAATCAAAATAAAATTTACACAGAACAATTATTTTAGTGAAATAGAGTCGGGCTATAACATATTTTTATGAGCTCTCAGCTCCATTCATTTATTAAGCTCAGATTCGGCTTGATTTAATTGGTTATGAATAATACTATTATTCTTGGGGTAAATTTTAAAATTCTTTTAAAAAAAAATCGATCCTCTTATTTGCGAGTTTATATGAAAAATTATCATAATATTTTTCTATTTTAAAAATAAAAATATAGTACTGAATTCAAAGGGGTATCTTTATAATCATTTGTAATATTTTAAGTTTTAAAAATATTTAATTTGTATCTAAACTAAAAAAAAATGTTCCTTCTTCCTTATTCGAAAGAAATAATGTATTACTTCTAATATGTAGTTATATTAGAAGTAATACATTATTTCAATCGATCATATCTCTTTGATACTTTTATTTTTAACACCTTGGCAACGTTTACGACCATAAATATCTTAAAAAGGATTCTTCTAGCCCATTTTCAAATTTTTTCTATCATTTCTATATTACTAATTGAGGTTCACATTCATCAGACAAGTGATTATTTCAGGACCTTTTTTGTTTATCGAAAGGTCATTGATTGACTAGCATAGATATAATAGTCCTTCTTAATTCTTAATACTTATGATTGTCTGATACTCAATTAATGTTACATGAAAAATGAAGTTAATTTTATTGTTTTGTAACTCTTCACTTGTAAACTAAAAAGTTATCAATCTAATAAAACAACAAATAAAGCTCCTGCTTTCTCGCTAACATTATTATAATTATTTTTGTTTTCATTAAGTAATAAAAAATCTTTGTAGCCGATTAATTATGTAATACATATTTAATTAATGTATAGTAATTTATTTAATCTTTCAAATGAGCATCTGATATATTACAGAAGATGTATTTTTTTTTAATAATTTCATTAAAAAATGAAGGATGGATAAGAAATCCAATGCTCTGCATCTTTTTTAATCCAATTTATTTGTTTTTTTTTCGTTTACGAGTAATCATACAGCAACTAGGTTCAAATAAAATTACATAATAACTAAATGCTTTTTCTCAAGGAACAAGATCCGTTGAAAACCGAAATACCCGGAATCTTAATCTATTACGATTCCTTCGCAACCTCTAAAGTCAACATTAATATTTTAAAAATATTAATTAAAAAAACATTACAATTAGATCATAATTCATTAACGGCACACAAGTAAAACTTTTCACATAACCAGGGAGAATTTCGATATAATTTCTCATAACCTATTTAGAAATAAAATCTATTCTTAGGTGAATTAAACTGACTAATTAACGATTAAGTGTTGAGCTCACAAGCATATTTTGAGCTTATTGTTTTTTTCAGTAACAACAAAAACTAATAACCTGCAAATTTAAAAGGTTTTAGGGTCATTCAGGAATAGTGCTATCACTTAACTTGACTTTAGAAAAGCGCAAGTACACATGTGTTCTTTATTCTTCCACTTAAGTGCCTCTTTATTAATAAAACAACTTTATAGTTTTCCACTTAGGACTAAAAGCACTCTATCGCGAGTTATTCTTTCTATTAACTCTAGTGCTGCCAATGAATTAAATTCTGAGTGCGCTACAAGATTGATCTTCGTAAGAAGCACAATAATTGAGATATAAGATTGTATAAAATATATTACATTAATGAATACAAGAAACCATCACAAATGAGGCGTGAAAAGTAATTAAGTAAAATATTTAACCACATTAAAGAATATGTTTGATTTTTATTCATTGCCTAGTTCTGACAATCAATGTCAATTAAGGTATAGACCCTGCCGAAATAGGCAGATTGAATAGTATATAATATTAAAGTATATAATATAGTAGTAATATTTAAAGTAATTCTGGATGAAATTGTTACAAACTGCCTTGAACTAACAATACCTGGGTTCGATATTATCTGGATGTCAAATAAATCTTGAAGTATGGGAATTTCTCAGTTGTTTGTTATGAGCCTCTTGGGTCGTTAGGAGCCGTTAGGATTCAGATGGGCACCAAGTGATATATCACAATTTCTTGGCTATGACTTATAATAACTTATGCACAGTTACAAATATAGGGTACCATAGAGTTTCCACGTTTCAGGCACGTAATTCCAGAACAATTTCAATTTTATATCTAAATTCAGATCATACGGTTTGTAAAATTACTCTAAACCTCTTAATTAACGTTTCATCGAACTATATGATGTTTTGTGAATTTTCAGCATTGTGGGGAAAAAAATTCACTGAACTTCAATCATTAGTTCTTGTTTTGCCTCATTCAAATTGAGTCCCGATCGAATCGAAACTGATGTTGCTTCTCTTTATATATTCCTTTCATTACCTGTTAGTCACTTTCGCACTCTGTTTTTTACTTTATTATTTTTACCTTAAGCTCCACAAGTACTAAAAAATTTTATCACTTTCTGTGTATTTTGTTTTTATTTTTTCAAATTTAAAAAAAATAAAGACTCCTAGAAATTTTAATTTCTGTAAATAAGAGTAAAATAAATTATAATCTGACAAATAAACCACCCCCATAACTAGATTTTTTTATTTAACGGTTTTATCTTAAAAAAGTAAAAATAAATACTTAATAAACAAACATCTCAAAAAAACAAGTTCGTGTTTGGAAACTAAATTAATTTTCCTTTAAATCCTTGTACACAGTCCCTAGAAAAGTTCATCTCACTGCTTAAATTAAACTAAATTGTTCATGATAAAGTTTATCTACTTCTCAAGAATAGAAAATTGGCAGGCGGCTATACAGCCTGTACAAATCATAGATATCAGGTGCCTGCACTAGAGAAACTCCCTGGGTTTCTCTTGTGAAGGCGTCTGATATCTAAACTCTATGATCTCCCATACTGGTCACGGTAGCAAATACTATAACTCTCGAGGACATATAAGCCATTAAAGCAGTTAAAAACGTATTATTCCGTGTGGGGAACAACAAGAAAAAATTACACTCAAGGTTTCAGAGGTTCCAACAATTTGGTCATACAAAGGACTACTCTAAAGTCTGCATCCAATGCTCTAGGCCCCACTCAATACAAAATCGTCACCAACAAGGACCATTCTATGTCTGTGTTATTACCATAGCTGGAAAATTCACTCGAACCATTACACAAATCATGTGCCAGATTATAGCAATGATGCAGCTCCTGACCAACAAACTAAACAAGCAAACCTCGTATAAGGCACTCAACTTCAACTGTAATGGGCTAAATAACAAACTGGAAGTGTTATAGACCTAAAAAAGACCAAAAAAAGTAGTGCTCAAATTTACCTGACTACAGAAACGACCGCCACGGATCCTATGAGTTCGTGGCTAATTCTCCATGGCCATCTCACTAACATGCAGTGTGCCACAAGGAACAGTCTTATCCCCGATCCTCTTTTCCATCTAAATGGCGGATATTGAGGAACAGAATTGCAGTCGTGTTTGATCATGATTACACAATGATCATCGCTGCCTATGTCGACGATATTGCTATTTATAGCAGTAAATTCAAAGCCTTTGCAGCCCTTGGTCGATGCAGAAACTGTATGCTGGGGGATAATGGACAAGTTGACAGTTGACCAACATACAACTAAACCCAGTGATCGACTTCGTAGTATCGCTCTGCAGAAGGGGAAGCAATCCAATCTGCCTGGTTCCAAACACTCTCTCCTAGTGAGTAACGCCGCATTTGCGCACTTTAAATCTTTAGTTTACCAAATATTTGAACTTAACCGCCACCTTATTCTCTTAATACATATATACAATAAATTGAAGCACATCCCAGGAAAAAATACTGGCTCCATGACCTACTTTTATCACTGGATCTCTCCCTACAGCTAAAGTCACAATTTACAAAAGTATATCAACTTATATGTACGGTGCCCCCAATGCCCATATCTTCAGGATGGCACACAGTGCCATCTCCAACAGATTCAGAAGACTGCACTGAGGAAAATCGTGAGATTTACGTCACTCAAGAATCTGAAGCTGACAGCTTCAGGAAATCTTCGCCCCAGTTTATACGACGGAGGCACATCAACATCAAGATAAGTTTTAGTGTTAGCTATTAGGTTAGGGTTTTAGGTTTAGTGACAGACAAAAATTAAGTGCACAGGGTTTGAAGAAATATCATGATTATCTCAGAACAGGTCATAAAATTACCTCAAATTTTTTTATGAATGTAAAAATAATGCTGGAAAGTAAAAATAATTCATTTATAAAATCAAACAGTTGTACATTATCGTTGTATTTCATGCTACATTCTAGATAATATGGTTTCTAAAAAATAAAAATAAAAATTAATCTGTACCACTACAACCCATGAAGGATCAGGGGTTCAGTACTTTGTAAGGAAGTACTATTACTAGACCAACGGTTGTGCAAGAAGGTGATTTGGTCAGAATCACGCTTGACAATCTTTACTAGACGATAATTTAATGAGACCTTCTTTAATAAGAACAAACGAGCGACTCATTTGTCGAAATTGAAAATATGCAAACGATAGATGAAAGTAAAAACTTGTTAAAGCATCTAGTCCAATGTGCGGTACTTCAACGTCTAATCCTCCCTAATTACATTTTTCGCATCTAATCATTCCAGAGCATAATCTTCGAATCGAGGATGGTAAAGTTGGCGTTGAAGAAGATAAATATCGATTTGCCATTTAGTGTGATTTGCATGAGATACGCGTCTTCGATACTGCTCCCGATTACTCTTTTCTTGTCGGTCAACTTGATCTCAATTGCTTCTGTCGTTAGTCGCTTTCAGTTTTTATGTATCAGCAACTACAAATAAAAGTCGTATACTGCAATAATGGCGCAGTGTATTTGAACTGTTTTGAATACATTATTTGATGTTTATTCTTTTTTTTTTTTTTTCAAAATACGATGGCATTGTCCACGTCAATAATACGGTATTTTATTGTGTGGAAAATAGTAACTTCTAAGAATAATTATCTTTTATTAACTTCAAAACACCTTTTACCTTGGTAGTTTATGCCATTTACAAAATCTTTCTTTATAATTTATAGTTTAAATAACGGTAATTTTGAAGTTACTTTAGTTTATTTAACTATGTTCAGGAAAAGAAAATTGTAAAGGTTTTTCAAAAAACTATCCGGGTATTTCTTCGTTATTTCTGTTATCAAATTATTGGTCTTAGGATGCTGCTCCATTAATTTACATGTTAATTGAGAGGAATCCAAACATCAGCAATTTTGTTATATATGTTATATGGATGACAAACTTTTTCTTCCTGGGCATAATTCCACACTCCACCAACCAACACATACGGTAATGAAAGAAGGCACGAATGCAGGGATTTAAGTGAACTCTAGATGTTTTCTGACATTGAAGACACACTCAGACAATCACACTTAGACGTTCTGACTGCCCTCGGCTAACACATAACATTCTGTTACCAAAACAAAGACAAAATACAACGGACATACGGCTGATCTGAAAATCTCATGTGACTTTGAAAAAAAGTTTAAATCACTGATTTTCATTAAACCTTAGACGATTGCTACATCATAAAAACAAATTATAACTGTTACTTTGACCAGTTTGGACGCACACCACTGATATTAGGTTTGCAGGCTCCAATTAAACGTTATGTGTTCGTAGAATAAATCAGTTATCTAAAAAATTAAATTTTCTATCTATCAACTTCATTTTCTATTCTGTACATTTTTCTGTTTAATAATTGGTTAAGAACATTAATTAAAAATAAAAAAAATTGTTTTCACTGTAGGCCGTGAATATGAGAACAATACTTGAACAGACACAATACAAATAATAAATCAAGCAATAAAATAAGATATCGCCTAAATATAGTGCTTTATTACTGACTGAACCTCATGATCCTCAAAAATGTTAATCACTACTAGTCAAGAAAAAAATAACATTTAAAGGGTTCGATAAAAAAAAATGAGATTCTGATTTTATGATAAATTCTAAGTGATAGGTCTCATGTTTGGCTAGTATTTAACTTACACTCTCAAACTTGCACGTTAAATTTAAAATCAATCTCTAAATAATTGTTTTCAATATTGTGGAACTTCTGCTATCGTTTTGATATTGGGTTTGCCGAAGGTTGGCAAGGGATGAAAAAGGACAAAGACTTTGATTTTTGAAAGTTTAAAAGCTACTTGTAGGTTTCATGACTTCATACTTTAAAACAGTATATACCATACAAGAGCTTCCAAGAGTATTAGGCCAAACCAAATTGTATTGATTAACTTACGAAGCCTAAAATGTGTTATCTCTCACTGCTCAAATCGCTTTGTTGAAGTGTTTTGTTAAGTATAAGGGCGTGTCTAAATTCATCCCGCGATGTTTGACTGACCAAGTGGTTCTTCAAGTATAGAAGTCAGGTCATGTTAATTATCAAGCTGATCTTAATCAAGAAGTACACGAATTAAAACAAATTTAATCATTTATTTTATAATTATTATTTCTTTGAATTAATTTATATTGCATAAATTGCAATTTAATAGCTAAATGTTTATCTGAAGAGTTTTGAACATGAAATATAGGTTGCTGGGTTTTCCGTTCGCGTCATCTGGTAGAGGACCCGATCAATCTGATAGAACTGTTTTCCTGCTGCCTCGTACCCTACTTCTCTCCTAAACGATATAAACTGTTTTTAGTGGTTCGCTAAAAAATTTATTAAGAAAAAATATCTTATTTACAACTAAATAACTCAAATGTCGATTATCGATCCAAGTAGCAATGAGATAATTAAAAAAAAAGTATAAGAAATAAAATATGTATATCAATTTTATAATGTGCCGTGTACGCTTCAGCGGTTCAAAGGCCGACCAGGGGTTCCCAGTATTTTATATTATGTATTCAATGTATTTGCATTATGTATCTCTATCGGTTCCTGATGGGAACCGACTGTAACTGTATGCAATATATTTAACTCATAGACCCACTTGCTATGGTATGCTAGATATGAATATTTATAATTAATCATTGGATTTCTTCTCCAACGGTGTCGTGTTCACCCTTTTACTATGCTATTATTATGAGGTGGGATGCAGAGATTCTTAATTATAAAGTAAAGTCTTTGTTGCTTTATTTTATATTTACAATTATATATACATGTGCAAGAATAATATTATGAGAGAGCAAGGCAGATCTGTTTCCTTATACTTTAATTATTATATTATGAATTGAGAAGTACCAGTTGGGATCTGACGCTAAGTTTATCAATTCTATCATTCCATTCAAAATACAATGGAAAAGTCTTACTTATTTTGGTGCACCTGTCAATCTTGGCAGTAGTGGCGGAGCGGATCTTAGATCCCGCGTCATTCCGCAGCCTGCTAGTGGCCTCCACTGAATCTATGCGATGTGTGACTTCCTCCTAGTCCCCCAACTGGTCTTCGACTTCTGTCTCTCTCAAGACTGCTCTTCCACTGGTTCTCAACTGGTCGGCTGACCTTCGACTCCCTCTCAACTGGTGTCTTCTACTCTCTTCCTGCTCTTTTTACTCCTTTTCTCCCCTCTACTTCTCATTCCTCCCTACTTCCGATCTCCAATTTTCTCATTGGTCCCTTTACGCTCCTTCTCTCTTTTATTTATCGCCATGAGCGCAGATCATTGGCCTTTCGGTCCTGGTAGGGCGGCACTCTTTTGAACTTTAATTTTCCTGCATTGAGACGGCTTTCCTCTTTGACAGAGAGCCTTTGGCCAGGGTGTGCTGTGTGGGATTTTAGTGTGCCCAGGTTGAGATAAAGCCTGAGTTGTTCATGATCTAAAGGTCCAATCGTCAAAAATAAATAAATAAAATAAAACAAAACATTCCACCTTTTTTTCAGTTTTTGGTAAATTTAACGAATAATAATTAGATTACTTTTACGATAAAAACTCGATAAAGTCAATAGTTACCGTAGTCAAAAATACAGCTTTTCGAAATTCCATTATTTTACTTATATTTTGTTTTTCTAAAGAAATTTTTACCCTGAAGGCCTATTTTGTTCGGGAAATGATTCCTCCCAGATTCCAATGTACCCTGAAGAGGAGACTCGATTGGTATACAAATTTCTGAAATGGACGATAAGGATCAAGTAATAGTGTTTTTATTATGTGGGAATCTTATGAAAAGAAATGAGAATTATGAATGATTATTTTTATGTATATTTCAGAATCTTTATTTAAAATTATAATACACTTTATAAACGTCAGTGTAATATTAAGTTATAAGTTCAGCTACTTTTGGCCGAAGAAGCTGGATATCGAGTCCCCCACTGAAAGTATTAATGGAAATGAAAACCTCCGGTTTTAATGTAAATTGTAAAAAATTTTTTATACACATTTCTTTTTTTAAAAAATCAAAAAACTTTTGATTATAGAAATATTTACGTGACTCTGAGACTCAAAAATACATTGTAATATGAGCGAGGACTTAGATTTGACGAAATATATATTATACTACTATAGCCAACATGGAAGCCATTTGGAACTTCCGCCACTATGTCCCTTTCTTCATTCATAGATGATATAGGCACTCTAACACCATGGCTTTTCCGGATTGGAGGTCTTTAGTGGCAGTAGCGTCATTTAATTTATCTGATTTTTCGATAAACAGATTAAGAGTTAAGATTTCGATTCAAGAAGGGTGGCAGTAATGGCAATGGAGTACCGAAACAGCTAACATTAACGGTTTAAAGTAGGTCACATAATACCTGACAATTTGAAAATATATAGTCAATATATTCATCGATTTTCTGCAAGCAATAATGGAAAATAATAAAATGCGGGTATTACAGGCATAGGAAGATACCAACAAGCTAATCATTTCTACAGCTGTCTTGCTTCTGGTTACGATGTGATGATAAACGAAGGAGAGGACGTCTACTTGTTAATTGTATTCAGTGAGATTTCACTACAATGTCAATTTTGGTATGTGCAAGAAAAAAACTACAGATATAATTTATTCCGGCATCTTCTTCTCAAAGTTTAGATTGGAACCGGAAGTTTTCCTTGGCTTCAGTAGGCATGAACGAAAATTATACTCGATCAAATGAAGCTGAAAATGTCATCCATGGAAAATGTCATCTCTTCCATTCCTGACAATCCTCCAAGAAGAAGATGGTCACGAGACCAGCTAATGTCATTAGAGTGCTACCAATGGGTAGTTTCTCTACACGCCTGTAACACTCCAATTTAACTTAGATCAGATTTACTAAATGTATTATAATG
>NW_027105247.1:10756-16507 GCF_000696795.3 Halyomorpha halys
ATAACATGTTTAATGTTAGCAATATGTATACAATAACATGTTACATGTTAGCAATGTGTATACACTAACATGTTACATGATGTCGAACTTTGTCAATAGTTTAACTATAAATTACATAAGTACCTTTTAGCCTTTAAGTTTAAGTACTTTTTACCTATAACTATAAGTTTTCAATTTTAGGTAGTGAACGAAGCAGTATAGGTTGTATGTTAAGCACATGCATATTTTTCAAAAATAGCATAACAAAACCCCGATTAAACAAACTTTGAACAAGGTGATGGGGAAAAATGTTTGAAACCAAAAAATTAGTCAACGGAACATTTAACATACGGAATGTTTTGAATCAAATTCAAAAAAAGTACTGAGTCCGATAATGGCGCTCTCTCCTGGTGGAGCAATGCATGTGAGCCTTTATATTGTGAACATCTAGACAAGTCAATCAAAAACCCGTCAGATCCTAACTATACATCACGTAAATGTTGTAACACATGACGTTGCACAGAATTATAATACGCCGAGACACACGTAACTGAATTACAAATTCTCCAATAATAACAGAAAATATCCTGCATTCTAACAAATAATAATACTTAGTTACATGATCTAAAAATATTAAATAATTATTAGAGTTAAAGTGTTATCAGAGCCTTACTGAAACTAAACTTGCAGGATGCACTACCCCGCCCACGAGAATTTAGCAGACCGAAGGTAAACTGATGTGTCACTAATTGTTAAGTTGGTTTCACAATTATCATAACTGTTGTAATAGCAATTTGACGTACTTCAAATACAGTAGTTACAATATATAAATATAACAACAGTTTAAAGGGAAAAAGCTACATTCTTCTCGCAGACGATCTATTTGCGAGCTGTTCTGAAGGAATAACTAAAACCACTATAAAATTGGGAAAAGGGCTGAACATGTAATTGTCAACTTCACCGTATACTGAGGGGTAAAGTGCTGAGGGAAACCATACTCCAAGAATGACAATTATCCGTATCACAAATATTTTGTGTAATGATCGGAAACCACGGTGGGCCCAGGCCATTTCAAACTTAGGAGAACAAGACCTGCTCTTGGGAGGTCATCAGTAGAAGAGTCAAGAAGACAGAAGCAACCAAGGGATGAGGGAGTTAAAATTCATGTTTATTGGCAATATTAGAAAACTAAATGTCATACTATGTACGACTATCATACTATGCATAGTATACTAATATTATCCATACCAGTTGTATGAAGTCAAATCTGGGAGATAATAAAACGATATTTCGAAATTCTAATCAGGAATTACTACTTACTATTAATTTATCGTTCTTCTCCTTCGTACGTGCAGTTCGTTCAAATTGTAGACTTAGGTATAAGATTAATTGAAAGCCAAGAGTTGGAGGTCTGTTAAACTCATGAGATATAGTTGTCAATTTATTACATATAAAGATCTAATTTAATATTACGTTCTTCTAGTACTGTATTATAATTTATCCATGAATTTGTATCCAATTTTTAAATTCTACGAATCTTGAAACCTAAAAGTTTAATTTCGTAAGGCTATATTTGTTTTATTGTTATAGATATTACAATCTGACACACAGTTGTGGGCAATAGGTAATAGTAATGTAAAATAAAATAAATGAATAAAAAAAAAACAACTCTCTTAAAATATATACAAACAGAAGAATAAACAAAATGAACATAATCAAACTATCTGTATGAAAAATAAAATAATATAGTCTCTCTAATATACAATATTTACACAATCGACCTGAGGATCCCTGAGCCCACTCTATCCCCCACGTGTGAGGGGTAGAGCAGAGCTCAAAAGATCCCAGCACATCCCTCTCCCCACATCACTGGTAGTGAGTCAGTGGAGGCTGAGCAAGTGCGCTAAAGCCGCAAAAGTGGAGAATCTGACCATTGCCAGAACTCCAATTGTCCATTTTTATTTTAATAAGTATCTTGGCC
This sequence comes from Halyomorpha halys, assembly GCF_000696795.3. Classification (NCBI taxonomy): domain Eukaryota; kingdom Metazoa; phylum Arthropoda; class Insecta; order Hemiptera; family Pentatomidae; genus Halyomorpha; species Halyomorpha halys. The sequence goes on from NW_027105247.1 coordinate 12,717, forward strand.
ACTGCCGTTTCAACCTTCTAGGTGAGCTGTAGGGATGGGTGGAACTAGATAAGGTTTGAACCAAAGGATTAGGATGGTTGGAAAGGTTTATATGGAATCTTGAGAATTTGGTTGGTATGAGGTCAAGGACAAAAGGGATATGTAGGTCATGGTGTAGTGTCAGAAACATCTCTGTACCCAACAAATGACATTTCGAACACTTTATATCTTCCTCTGCCCTGTAAACATATGTGATCTAAGTAATCAATATTTGATTAGTTTATTTATTTTTAAAAAATATGCAAAAAATAATATATGTATTTATTCATTTTATATTTATTTAAAAAAAGTACCACAAAAAAACTATTAGCTATTAGGAAAAAGCATAATTACAGGCTTGTCAAGATAAAACGTTCTGATATTACAGAATATTGTAAATTGCATTGAATGTTGAATTACATCGCTGGCATGTGTCAACCTTGAAGTGATATTGAACCTAAGGTTATACAATAGAACAGCCACATCAGCTCTAACCAAAGAGACAAATATTGACTAAGAAATTTAAGACTGAAGTTGAAAATACAAGCAAAAGTATATTATATACATATATACATAATGAGTCACTTAATTTTCATGTACACATGTCCAACCACTAATATTTTATAACTTAAGATTTGATTGTTACTGGAATCACTTTAGAGGGTATTGTTAATTTCCTAACCTTCATTTTTTCATCAGCGCTCTTAATTTTAGAGTTCCCAATGGAATGGGGTACTTTGTAGAGTTATTGATAGTATATCAGATTTTAAGAGGAATTCACATTGAACGCTTTTTTATCCAATATATTCGTAATTACCAAAAACAATTGTTTCTGATTTTAGAGGATTTGCGCCTTTGCAAGGATGTTCCACTATTCATGTTTAAATATGAAAAAACGTATAGAATAAAATCGTATTAATATCTGTGATGATAATTTGAGTTTCTTCAACAAGCCGAGGAGACAAAAGTGGTTGTCATAATGAATAAGCCTCAAGAAAGAAACACTTTAATTATGAACAAAACTAATTTGGAAATGGAAAGGTTGACGAAACGAGATATTTGGAATAAGATTTAAACCACCATTTACTTATAAAATTCATCTAAATCTGTTATAATACAAAAAATAATTTATAAATTGTAATATATTATTGAAGTAAGGTTACAATTCAAATTTTAAATCAATTCTTTTTCACCAAAAATTTAATTATGATAAAATGTAGTAATTAAACCCCTCTAACAATATTTACTCATAATAAGTAAAAAATTAATGATTAAATTTTCCAAAATATTTTTTTTTTATGTTATCCATATGTCTAATATAATACTTAAGTTTTGTTCATGGCAATAAATTTCATTTTTTGATATATTTATATTTAGTATTTATTTTCTATATTCACTATAGTTTAAAAATGAAAAAAGCTTCAAATTTTTAATTCTTCTTAGATAAAGATTAAAAGATATAAACTTATGAATGTATACAAAATATACATAGTCAATTAATAATAATGATTTCAAAATTACATTATTTTATCAGAATATTGCTTGAAGTGAATCATTAGTGAATTAATATGTGTACAATAATATGTTACACGTTACCAATATGTATACAATAATATGTTACATGTTACCAATATGTTTACAATAATATTTTACATGTTACCAATATGTATACAATAACATGTTTAATGTTAGCAATATGTATACAATAACATGTTACATGTTAGCAATGTGTATACACTAACATGTTACATGATGTCGAACTTTGTCACCTTACATATTAATTTGTTTTCAACATAATTGTAATATATTAACAATTTAAGAAAACAACATTTGTTAATCACTATAATTTGCTTCCTCACATTTATCTACTTGTATCATTACCCATTTCAATACATTTTATAATTTATACAAATAAATATATAGATCAATTCTCAGCCTTGAGAAATCAGTCTCTGCTAGGATTCATAGCTTTAATGTATCATTTTATCATTCTGACACATTATTCCAGAACTGACAAATGTCAGCCTTTTAGAGTTATTAGCGCCAGGACAAGGGACTACTAGATATTCAACCAAGTTGCCGGTGGCATTTAAAGCATCTCCTCTAAGATGTTGTAATGTCTTTAGGGTAGAACTTTGTGGAGTTGGAGTGGAAGCTGGATAATTGGTCTTCTGCTTCGTTGTAAGTGTTCCTGTCACTTGATGGTCGAAAGACAAACAGTCCTCTTAGGAATTTGAAAACACTACAAGTGGAGAAAATATTGGATTTATTGATTCAGAACTAGTCCAAATTCAAAAAGACAATAACCAATATCTCTGGTTTTATACACAACTGTTCTTATATAGACAACATAAAATATTAAACCCATACCCATTAAAAGAACAATTTTAATCACATGTAAAACCACAAAACATAATATTTATTTATTCTTCATCTTCAACCAACCCGCATACCTTTCGGTGTCGGGGTTACAATACAGGTAATAATAACAGTATTCAAATAAATAAAATTAAAATATTTTGCGTATCATAACTAAGACATATAAATTAATTTAATTCCCAGATAACTTGATAAAAAAAAATCAAATGAACGATTTGATATTCGTTTCTTTACCAACTAATTGAAAAAGAAAAATCTTAAATTTGACAGGATTTTCCGACACCCAAAATTAAAACATTTTAATTTCCCTTACTAACTTATGAAATATTTTAATTTAATTTTTCTAATTTATTTAGATTCGAACTTTTATCTTAGTTACAAATGTTAATACTTGACATTAGTTCTTTTTTTATTCATCACAACATTATTTCTATAAAATCCCAGTTTTTTAACTTCAGAATTGTATTGGTTTCAAACTTTAATTAAATATAATAACTCTTTCAATAAAATGTTTAACACTAATTCACCAGTCTAAAATGAATTCTGAAATCTCAGATTTCCCAACTTTTTGAATTTTAGCATTATTATAAGAAACACTATCAATGATGAAATAGATTATCCTACAGCTAATGATATTAAAACCTGGCCAAAATACAGAAAATTAAAAGCCATAGTATATATTAAGACAGGTTTGTATTTATGCACATAGTCAATTAGATATTTTTCACAATTATTTATTAATATTAACAACTACTGTATTTTATTATAGCCAATTAATTTAATTTATTATCTCTTAAGTCATTCAAGTTTCGATTTTACTGGGCACTATTTACATTGATGACTTCTTAGACTTCTTATTAGTTACAAAAATATGTAAATTCAGCTCATTGTAAGCGTAGTAAATCATAACTTTTTTACCATTCTTTTCAGATAAAAAAAAAATTATTTTCTTCCGATTCCTACAAGTAATACTTTCTTTTCTTAAAAAATCAATTAAAACAAGCGACATAATAGCACATTGAAATAATGTTACATAAACTAGCAGCTTTTCGAAAATTATTGTCTGAAATGTTCACTTTCAAAGGTCCCGTTTTATTTCAAACGACTTCTCATGAGCCAATGGAGATCTGAAAAGATGTTTTGAATTACTAACCATAAGAAAAATTCTCAGACTGTTCTCGAGATGTTAAAAAAGCCAAAAATATCTGACGATAAACAATATTTTATTGTGGAATAATCTGTTACTTGTAAAACAATTTTCTAGAAAAAAATCTTAATTACGTATTTTTAATATTTTATTTTATTTTTTTATGAAACCATGTCAAAACAATACAGATTTTTGGATGCAAGATTCGAAAAATCTTAACAATTCCGGAAATAACCGTTTAACGTAC
>NW_027105247.1:17387-19197 GCF_000696795.3 Halyomorpha halys
GGGTGGTTAGGGAGTTTATTATGGAAGGAATAATATCGGGTTCGGGCTAGATCGGTTACATAAGGAACATTTAGGTCTTTATGGATGATTTTATTAGTAACAAATAAGGAGTATTGAGGATTTTACGAAGGATTTTGGATTGTAAGGATTGGATACGAGAGGAATTCTAAGGTTTAGTTGAGCCCCAAAGCTCTTCTCCGTATGTTCAGATGGGCCTTATTATTGTCATGTAGATCAGTCTTTTGTAATGAGTTGGAAGTTTAGACCGTTTGCTTTTTATTTTTCAAGATACTTTATTTAAATGGTAAAAATCTTTTACCATTTCATTTCTGGCGCTGTCTTTTCCACTTTTCACCCATCTATCTCGGTGTAGCGTCAATATACAATTTTGAATTATAGCTCATAACGAAGAGTATAAAATGCTGAAAATATTCACTTACAGTATACAGCTACGATTTTTAGTTTTGAGATAATATAATCTCAATGCAAAACACAACACTCGATGTGCCAACTACCATTACATACTGTATAATGTTTCTTACTTTCTTATTTATAGAATATCGGTAAAGAAATTTCACTTCAAAACTACCATTATACTGTTGGAAGATACCTCAATTTTTATTATGGTGCAGTAAATAATCCTGATAACGTTTCGCAAAATCAGTCATCATCAGAAGAGAAAAACATAAATGTATGCAAGTTAGCATATTACACATGAATTAGCATATAAAATAACAAAAATAATAGTAAAGAAATACATACACCTAATGACAGTACATCATACACTCATAATTACAAAAAAGATTATATCTTGCAATAATATCGAAAAACGATTTTTCAAATTTTACCTTATCATATAAAGATTTTGAATTTTAAACATTCTTTGTGCTAATGATTTCACTATACTAATACTTACTAAACTATTTTAAAACGAACTTTACAGTGTAGCAGAAAGAGGGGTGGATTGTAGCACATTAATAATACTAATAATGAAGGCCTAACGAACCCGAAGGTTGGATGTTTCGGTCTACCCCTTGGATTTACCCGTCGGTTCATTATTAACATTTTACGGATCTGCTCGTTACTAAAAACCTTGTACGCCCATTTTATATGCCGCAATGCTGTAACTTGAATTACATTTGCCGGGTGTAGTCAGTGTTATGTAGTCTTCTGAATTCTCCCGTTAATTCATCATTTTTTTGTCCGAATATTTTGCGTAATATTTTATTTTCGCAAACCTTAAGGCGCTGTTCATCCCTTAGTGTAAGGTGACATGTCTTGCATCCATAAAGAATAGTGGGAAGGATAATAGTTTTGTAAATTTTAATTTTTAGGTTTTTCAATAGAAGGCACGAGCTAAGCAGTTTCGAAATTGAAAATAACAAGCATTTCCCGCCTTCAACCTAGCTTTTATTTCCTCATAAATTTCGTTTTTCCTAGTTACCGTAGAACCTAAATAATTAAACCTATCTACCTGTTACATTTACATAGGACACATATTTCCTCCTATATCTATATCACCGAAATTGCATAGCATATAACCTAAATTAAATAAACTTCTGGTTTTATATTTGATTAAATTTGATATAATTCAAATAGAACTGGAACAGAACAAAGAACCCTACTTATCCAGCTAACCCAACCAAATAGGCCAGGGCTGGAATAGAGGGCTGGGGGAAAATACTTGCAGATGGGTCATCGATTCTGTGGTTCATTGAAAGTGGTTCCCATCCCTACCCACTAATTGAGATATCTTGCTCCAATACCGATGATGAATTAGTTCTAATCCATATCGTTCTCAACTCGGCAG
>NW_027105247.1:20171-22294 GCF_000696795.3 Halyomorpha halys
GCCTTAACCCAATTCATATTGAATGTATTGAAGCAGAACTAAATATTCCGCTCCAAATGACCCTCCCACCTAAAGCATTTCATCCTTCAGAGATATCTAGTATCATTCAAAGATTACCTACCCGCAAAACTCCTGGACACGACCTAATAACATCCCACATCCTAAAACTTCTTCCTCGGAAGAAGCCATCCTATTCCTTACCTACATATATAACGCCGTACTCCGTTCCACATATTTTCCTGACCCATGGAAATTATCAACAGTTAAAATGATACCTAGGCCACAAAAGCCACCAGAATACTCATCCTCCTACCGTTCTATCCCTCTATTACCAATCATGGACAAAATCCTCGAAAAACTCATTTTAATACGCCTATACCCCATTCTAGATTCCAATCATATAATTCCTGATCACCAGTTTGGATTCCCAGCATCCCACTCCGCTATCCAGCAATGTCATAGTGTGGTGGACGTAATCTCGTCCTATTTTATATTTATATTATTTACTAATAATTTTTCCACAAAATGTTTGCTTTTCCGACTTGATAAAAGGACCTAACTACCTAGGGAGAGCAGTAAATACACTATAAGTAAACTTTCAAAATGCAATAAACCCTCTAAAACACTTAATTTATTTGGGCCAATTTATGACTTGAATTTAAGTAATTTACTATTTTATTTTGTTGTTTATTTTATTATTTATTGTATTTTATTATTACTTTATTTTTATTTTATTTATTATTTTACACTTAACCTATTTCGCCCATTTTCAAACTTATCTATTTTTTCTACCCTCCCTGGAATTTCACTACATTATTAAACACATAATATTATCAAAAAAGTAAATATCGACGCTTAACCTGTGATAGTTGGTAGATTCGAAAACATTTTTAAAAAATGTTAATATTAAAAAATTCATAATTCCATATAAATCTCGCCTAAACCATCCTTTTGTAGGATATATAAAAAAAATAACTTATCTCACTGCAAGAATTCTTTCGAGATGTTTCTAGAATAAAGCATCATTTTTTATATTTTTAAACGGTATAAAGTTTTTATTCCGGATTATCACAGCTTAAGCGACAATATGTAAAAATATCAATTTATAAAGAGTGGAGAATTTCAAGTCAGAAAAGAAAAATTAATTCACTGATATCTTAATCGTCCAAAGATCACTTTATTTTGCCTCATTTTATTACATACAGCAACAAGGATTTATGAACAGTAACTCGAATTTATTTGCTGAGTTGCAATAAAGAATCGAAATCGGCAGAGGGTTATGGCATCTGGCCCGCCAGCTACGTAGCATCACTAAATCACAATTTATTTCTTCTTCCCAACTATTAAGTTGATTTATTAAGTTCCACATTTTTTAAAATGTTTTAAATCATTATACTACAACTATTAGCCATTAAATTTATTAATTATTAGATTTCTTTAAAATGTAATAAAAATTGAATCCAAAAAAGTAAACCTGTTTTTGTTTTTGTATTCCATTGTATCCCAAACTCTCCAAGCTCACACCACAATCCATGAAGAATGGCATCAAAACTGGAGGATTAAGATTAATTCTATCAAATCACCATTGTGTGGTTGTGGGCATGTGACTTACTGCCCCCCTCCCCCTCAGTGTCCTTTAATAATATTCCACTTATTCCTGTAGAACAGATCCGCTACATAGGACTATTAGATTAGATAAACGACTGACTTAGAATTCCCATACAAGACAGGAAACTGTTCGTCCATTCCGATATCGATTACAACACTCACAGGACAAACAGTCTGAACTTCCAACTAATTACAAAAGACCAATTCATATGACCATAATAAGGCCTATTTGGAGTTACACCTATGATCTTTGGAGCTCCACTAATCCATCGAATTCCTCTTGCATGCAATCCTTACAATCCAAAAACCTTAATGCTCCTTACTTTGTAACAAGTTATACATAAGGTCACAGTCATACATTAGAGTCAAGACCTCAATGTTCCATATGTTGTTAATTTTGCCATAACAACCCTTCCTTATAAATTCTTTAACCACTCATATTTATTTCTAAGCTAACAGATAATTTTAATGTTATTTATTATCAAAGATTTCAATAGATCTAAACCTTTCCAAGA